>NC_025687.1:22719861-22775653 GCF_000633955.1 Camelina sativa | reverse complement strand
AGTTTTTGATTTCATAAATTTAATTTTTGAATATATTTATAATTTTATTACCTTAAGATATAAGTTTAGGGATTTCAAACCCTTAGTTCTTGATTTGTTTCTCATTTAAAAACCCTCTTGAACAAATAGAATTCATGATGCTTTGGTATATAATTTTAGGCTATTTTTTGCTTTAAAACTAATGTGATTCTATCATACAAAACATTTGTAAAATATGATATTAATGACGATGGAAATATAAAAGAGATTATAATGATGGAGATCATTTCTTTTTTACATTCTAACACAATGTTTTGTATTTATTTTAGATAATTTTAGTATACTTCAATATTGATGTGCAACCCAATTAATATTACTTTTGATATCAATGGTCTTCAGTCACACTTAATCAGATAAATCAAATTGAATAAATCCCTAACTCCACCAAATCCCGAATAAGATAATATAAACGACAACGAAGAAGAAGAAATTGAGCGTCGTTTCTCTCTTTAGTTTTGTCCACGTAAGAGTAAAAAAAACTGATGTGTATTCATTATTTTAATTTAATTGGGTATTCATTTTAATTGATGTGTTAGTGTCTGCTTCAATACAAAAGCTGAGGTGTCATACTCTGGTGAAAAACATATAACTTTTATTGTATTGATTGATTAAAGCAATAATTTCATCAGTATCCTCATCCATTGTTAAAACTTAAGAACATAGCCTTTTCTATAATAGGTTTTGTTCAGTGTTGTGGTCCAATACTGTGATATGGAAATTGTGTTTCTTTTAGGTTTTGTGAACGTAAGATGATAATTATAGAACTGTGATTCTAACGTCTAAAAGAAATTATGGTCTGTCTAATTAACTAACTAATGGTGCTGGTTAGTGGTTTAAAAGTTCACCTCATAAGTTGAAAAGATCGAAGTTTACATCTTTTTATTTTTTTACGTAACTATTCACATATTCCAACTATATATATATTTTATTTTTTAAATGAAAAATTTGAGAAAAATTTAGAACATAATATAAAACATTTGTTTTTGAACTTCAAAAGTTTACATATGATTTGGAAGCATATATATGACTATTTTATAACAAAACATCACACACCTCTCTCTAACTCAGTTTGATTCCCTATTATAAAAATGTTATCAAATTACTACTAATAATTTACTATTATGTAAAATACTAATAATTAGTGTAAAAAGGTGTATTTATGTGTGCTTAAGCATCACGTTGGGTCCAAAAAACTACTGAAAAAATAATTTTATTTACTGAGATTGGTTATTGTTTTAATTAGAAAAGCTGAGGTGTTAAAAATATAGCATAAAGTGTATTAATAAAATATTTTAATTGGAAGGAAAAGAAATTGATGTGTCAACTCTAAAATTCACTAAAATATTGATGTGTCATGATTTGGTGAAAAACCTTCAAATTTTATTGTATCGATATGGACTTGATATTTTGGATATAGAGAATGAGATTCTGAATCTAATAATCAAATTAAGGGCTATCCACAAACGCTTTTGAAGGATAGCCAACTCTCGAACCGATAAAGATGATGACGACCTTCTTAGGATGAAATCGTTAAACTCTCGAACCACACCACCAACAATATCCTTGTTCTTTTTGATTTCTCCATATCAAATATTTTTGATTCTCAGTTCAACTCCGACGAGAACCAGAGCGGAGGAGGTTGCCGGAGTCAAAGTGGAGTAGGTTACTGGAACTGGAGCGCAGGTGATTCGTTTTTGGTTCTCCATGGATACGAGAGTCAGCTTAAGGTTTTCGAGAAAAACACACTGATTTCGCCTGAGAGAGAGAGAAAAACTCAAGGGGGTGAGAGAAGCGGGGGAGGCGGGATCATAAGTGGTTGCCAGGAAGTTAGCAGAGAGAGAAGAAACCTTCGAGAGTAAAATTTGCTTCAGAGTAGATAAGTATATGCAAAAATTAAGGAGGGTCTAAAAAAATTACTATACTATTATTTACCAAAGTCTCTAGTTTGTATTTGAATACAAAAATAAGTTATCTCTAAAGTTAAAAAAAAATAATACAAACTGATATTTTGCCTGCTGTGTACCACATGATAACATTTTTAGTAGATAACAACCGGATTATATGATTAGCTAGAAAATGCAATCATTGCATATGACAAAGAAATGAAAGTGCAAGCAAGTCTTACAAAGTTTTAAGTCACGAGTAAGAAAAAGAGTCTTAGTGTTGTATCATTTAATGATATGATTGAATTGCTGAATTTAACTAAATTTTAAATAACTTTTGGTTAATATAGCTGAATTTTTATATTTTCAAATGATAACTATGAATTTTTTAGTTGATTTTTTTTGGTGTGATTTTTAACAAAAATTAACATAATCAATAATTTTGACAGAAAATATCGTCAAATAATTATGAACGCCTCAAGCAAACGCTTCTTATTTAATCTTATATAAAACTTTCATTTTTTACAAGACTTGAATCAAAGCTCTCTTTTCTATCTATCTAACACAACACCCTGTGTAGATTTAAAAGAGACAAAAACAACACTCACCTTCTAAGTTTTGTGTGATTGCTTAAAGGTTACAAAACTCACAACTTTATGCCCACGAGTGCTAGCTCTTTTTGTGGCTAGCTCTCATCTATTTATACTAGCATCAAAGATCTCTAACCAAATCTTTGTGCATCCTAACAAAAAAGAAATATTCTTGATCCCCAAGAATATTACTTCCTTATCCCCTTTATAAAAACATTCTCTCAATCTTCTAAGTATCTTCGAGTCTGCCTAGCTCGCTCGTCTTTGACATGTCACCATGTCCAATGCACAACCACCACATCAGCATCTCACGTAACGTCAGCAAATCAGACCTTTGATACTTTTCACAGCGTCATGCATTATCCAGAGCTCTCATGCACTTTCAATCTCCACCTTTTTGACTGAACTTGACAAACAAGCATCCCTTGCACCAATCCTGAAAATAACAAACAACAACCGCCAAAACACACAACCGTACCAACATAATATTGTGTCTCACATAATAAGCAGGGAATTAGTCGATCAAGAGGCAGGTATTAAAGCAAATTAAATCATCCTACAAATCCAAATCAGAACCAAGGTACTCAAAAAAAAAACACACACACACACATCTGAAAATCCAGAAACAAGTCTGATAAATCCAACGGCCAACAAAACAAAAAGAATACAATAGAGAGCACACAACAGCTCCCCCACAACTCAAACTCCCCCTCAAGCATCAGAATCCGACTCATCCCCCCTGCTTGTTTGGCACAAATTAGTCAAAAATATCAATAGGATTAGTACAAGAATGATAATAGAAAATCGAACTACTTACCAGCCTCCAAGGCTCGTTCCAGGATCTTGATGGCCAACCGGATAGCTTTGAGCTCTTTAGACGATCCGCTCTTAAGTACAGGCTCTGCAGGTTGTGAAGCACTCTTCTTCCCCTTGGAATTCTTAGCGTCATGTGACCGGATACTCGGAACAGGGCGGTGAGCTTCCAACAGCTGGTAGATGAGGCTTGGGATTGAGCTTGCAACCCCAACTGAATGATATGATCGTAGACCATTCTCCCAAAATCAAACAGGATGTGATGCATGATCATGTAGATCACCATTGCTCTGTTCGTCAAGATATAGCCCTTGTTCACAGTTGGAGACCAGTTGTTGCAGCAAATCTTATGCAGATCCTTAATTACGAGATTCTTGATTGCTGTTGACACCAACTGCTTGCAGGATTTAACCTTGCCATCTGACAAGAAAAGAGCCAGATCCTCCTTCAAAATTGCAACTGTCTGCAACCGTTGCTCACGAATATCAACAGATTGTAGACCGAACAAGGCATTAATCTGTCATGAAGAAAACTCATACACCCAATCTCTATCAAGGACATCAACAAACTCCCCCTCAACCTTGACCGCAGTGAGATTTGCCTAAAACTCGTAGACCACATCCGATTCATAGGAACCTACTTGAGTGATGGCTTTCAACAGACCAGCCCTATTTATCAGCTCCCTAGCCTGATCATTAACCCTTAGAGAGTAGCAAGCTTCTGAGGCAAGAGTTCGAGTCGCAAAGAAGCCATACCTACGAGCAGCCTCGAGGACTCAAAACGTTTGGAGTCGAAATCCTTGGAATTTGCCCCTCTGGAAGTAGAAACCCCTTTTTCCTTGGCAGAAAAAGTTTTGAGACATTAATCTTAATCATAACGAAAAACAAGATAATTCACAGACACATAAACAACAACTAGGAGCCTCGGTGATAGCTACCGCAAGTCTCAGGAATTAAAATAACAAAAAGAAGGCCGAGAAAATTTACTAAGATTACCAAAATCTAATTTGTGTTTGAAACTTCAAAGAACGATTCAAAATCTCATCTAACACAGTCAAAGGAAGATTAATATCCAACGTTGTACTCTTTCAAGACAGCTATATATCTAACAGAAGCCTCAAAAATCACAATCAACAAGCAGAGGACCAGAGCCATACAATTCTTTCGTGTGAATTAATGTTTCTTTCCTGAGTTTGGTAATAGAGATGACACAAAGAAACTGCTAGATCTTATCTTTTGTTTTTATCAAGTTTTATTACTTAACAAACCTGGAAGGTTGATGCCATGTGAGTATCAAAAGCCTGCATCAGATAGTAATCACGTGAGCCTTCTGTATAGATAGTTTATAAATTTAGCAACTATGAAAAATTGATCAAAGAAAGCCTTAGCCTGGATGGTTGTAAGTATCAACTCTTTTGGACTCTTGAACCAAGTGCTTTTAAGAGATACCTTACCAAGTTTTCATAGTCAGTTCTGAATATATAAACAACTTTAGAATATAACGGTGGTCACTATATAGATTTGGTACCTATCGTCAGAATCAAAAGCACGTGAACCACAATTATTTTGTAACACTATCTCTCGGAAAGTTTTCAAATATAGTCTTAAACGAGTTAAAGCGTTCAATATGGATGTCAGTTCGGTTTTGGTATGAGTTAATTTCCTCGCTGATTTTCATTTCTACTTTATGAAAGAAGTATACAAAGTAACAAATATATAATCTAATAACACTACAAGAAAACACGCATTTTGCGAAGACACGTTGCGACGGATAACAGTTCTCGCAAATTTACGGTAGATTTGCGAGGGATTTACAAGAATTAAAAAAACTCTAGCACATCCCTCACAAATTTGCGAGGAACACGATTGTCGCAAATCCGCTGCTCAATTGCGAGGCATTTACGACAAATTCGCTGGGAAGGTCCCCTCCCTTGCAAATCCATAGCAATATTGCGACGATTTAGCGAATACAGAGTCCATAGCAAATTTGTTATGGAATTGCGAGTGAATTGCGATAGCCATAGCAAATCCATTGCAAAGTTAGGAAAATAATTTTTTATAAATATTAAAAAACTTAATATAATTATTCTGAATACATTTGAATGTGTTCATAAGGTGAATTTACTAACTTTTAAAATTATTTTGATGGTTTTTTGATGTGTCTGTATTTTATAGGATTTTACCCATAGTTTTGGTATTTGTTTTGAGTCTTTTATTGAGTCCAAGTGTGCTTTTAGAGTCTTTTTAGTCTTTTGTGAGTCTGTACAGGTTCTAGGCTACTTTGGAAGGAAACTGAGTGTTTTGGGGATGAAGACAAGCATCTGGAGCCATTTTGGTGAAGACTAATCGGACTAGCAAGCAGATGGAGCGAACACAGAAAAAGCATCCTGGATCGGCTGATCCACATTCGGATCAACCGATCCCGGGCCCGACGCAACTTTTTCTTTTTTGTTTTAAACCGACTTTTAGGGTTTTATTTTGATATTTAAGTTAGAGGCACGGCCTCCAGAGACATAAGCTTTATTTTTCTGAGACTATTTTGTATTGAGAGCAAAAGGGAGAAGATCTCTAATCCTTCTTGACACTTTGGAGAAGATTTCTAAACCCTATTTTCTATTCTTTTGCAATTCAATTATGTTTTCTTCATCTTTGATTTGCTATTCTTTTATCTCCATGTCTGAGTAGTTTCTCTATTGGGTTTTGGGTTTCAAAGGGGTTTTATGATTCTCTAACTTAGGTTGTTAGATTTGGGATTGATCTATTGAGTTCTTCATCTATTTTTGTTCTTATTGCTTAAACTAGATTAGCTACCTAGTTTATGATCATAGGTTTAATTCATCTAGGCATCAAAAGTGTTGTTGAATTGCTTGAAAAGAACATAGGTGAGCAAGGTGATCCTTAGCCAACGACAGTTGAAGTTGAGGCACCTTGTGAACATAATCAAACTTGAACTTATTGCTTGCTAGGATTGTTTAGATTCAAACGACGGTTTAGAGTTTCATCATTCCTTGCATAGATAACTAATGCTGCGACAGTAGGTTAGTTTTACATTCGAGATTTTAGTTCAAGAACGGTACCTAAAGCCTTCCCAATCCATCATTTAATTTCGTGATCATATTCCCTGACTGATTCCCTACGCCCAATACTTTCTCTTGATTTACAAACTTCTATTTAAATTCTGCCTTTGATCGGTTACTTGAAACACAATCTTTCTTATTGCTTTAGCTATATTTGATCTTTATAGTTTCATAGTGCATCGCTTGGTCTCTGTGGATTCGACCCTAAAGTGCTACGACGACACCACTAGATCGTGGTTGAGTGTGCTTTGGGTTATTGATTTTACTCTAGATCAATTTGGCGCCGTTGTCGGGGACCAAAACGATTGCCTTTGAGATTTTAGAATTGAGTATAGTCTAAGATTTCTTTTTTGTTTTTACTAACTATTATTATTTTCTCTTTTTGTAGATTAAAAAAAAAATGAAAAATATTTTTGGGGCCAGGGATTACGATGACTGGCAGCAGGAAGAGGAGACCACATTTGATGAAGACATTCTAGATGAGCCTTATGTGGAGCCACCGTTCGATGAGAGTGTTCTTACACCGGATCAAAAAGTTAAGTTGGATGAGCTTTACATGGAGCATCCAACAACGACAAGGAGGAACTTAGCAGCAATGATCCGGTTGAATCTCATCTCACATCGAGCAGTACTTGAAGGGAGGGAGCCCACTTTCACAGAGATTAGGGAAGCTCATGCTTGCGAAAAGGTAATATATTGGGTTCCACCAAGCCAAATAGAAGGTACATGCGTTTCCACCCTTGAAATTCATGATTTTGAGGATATTCACATGCCATGCATTGAAGATGTGACTTCTAGTTTGGATACTCCATTGCTCATTGATGAATGCTATGATTTGATATGTGAGTCTCAACGTCTAGACATCTTAAGAGCAGAAAAACTTGCTAGGGATTATCATGAAATATGTTTTGATATTGAATATCATTGTGCTTTGAATGTTCATGATCTCGAGTTTGAGTTTTCAATGCCTGATGTATCTAGCTCTCTTCTTGAAGAATCTTACCTAGGGTGTGTTCTTGATATTGATACAATTTTGCATGAAACAAAGGACCCTGAGGTTGATTATATGAATGAGGATATTGTGTTTTATGAAATTAATGGTGATGAAGTTGATTATTTTGTGAAAACCTCGTTTGAACCTGAAATTGACTTTATTTTCCCATTAAATGCATTTGATCCTCATGAGCATCCAACCATCAAGGAATATTTCAAAGTATATGCTACATTTGTAGTAAACTTCCCTGATGTGTATTTTATCGTTTTGCCATGGATAATTGTGTGTTACTTGACACATGTTGTTTATTGCATTAACAAGAGAAGGACTAAAGGTCCATTGGCTCAGCCATTTTATACTCATGATTAACATTTTGTGTTGAGCGGTCAAGCTATAGACCTTAAACAAGCGCTTATGGGAGGCAAACCATGGGGTTTGTGCTGGCTTACCCTTTTATTTGTCTTAGGATTTTGGTTTTGTTTTTAGGATTTATTACAGTGAAATCACGCCCGGTGTTGAGTGTTTACAGGAACAGGTTCCAAACGCAGAAGATGCGAATTTTTTTCTTCCATAAGCTTTGGATCGGCGATCCTCCTTACAGATCGGTCGATCCCGTTGGTTTGCTGCGAGTGTCTCCAAGTTCAATAATGCTGCAGATCGGTCGATCCCATTCCAAGACCGATCGATCCCCACCCTTGCCAACACCACTCCGTCACCAGCTGCGAAATCACCGGTTTACAAATTAGATATTCAAGGTTTGCGACAAATTGGCGACTGATTTGCTAGACCTATAGTGAATTCGTCGCAAATCCATCGCAAATTACTCAAAACATAGCAAATTATGTTTTGTAGGTTTGACCAGAATTCTTCGGTTGCTGCTACTGTCCGGGCCATTTTTGAAAGAGATTTCAAATCAGCTCATGCCAATTGGACCCAAACACCAGGCCCGGTTGTAAACCGGTGGTTTGAAACTTTTGCGGTAAGTTACAAATTGTTGTTGTGTTTAAATTACAGATTTTGTGTGTTTATCTTTCGAATTTGGTTCTGATTCTGTTTCTGATTCATTTTATGTCTTTACAAGCAAACATATAATTGGGATGTGTCCATCAATAAAATAGTTAGAGCTGAGTTTGAAAAGAAGTTGAAGACCCGGATGAGTGATCAAGTGTCTCGATGGAAGGGTAAGTGGAAGAAGAAAGGTAATGACGCAATGTCGCGGTGGCTTGATCCTACCGTATGGGATGGCTTGGTCAATTTTTGGTGTGAACCAAAATCAGAAGCAAAGAGTATCAATAGCCGTAATGCTCGCTATAGTGATCATGATGGCACCGGAATACATAAGCATTGTTCTGGTCAGACCTCTTTTAAAGCCCGAGCACGAAAGCTTGTAAGTATCTCTGTTTAACACAAGTTCATTAATCATTCATATCTACAATATAGTAATATAGTTGTTTCATTTATCTGTTCTTAGTCTGAGAGGACTGGTGAGCCACTACCTGATTTCCTGCGAGTCCTAGAAAACACTCATAGGAAACCTGATGGGTCGTTTGTTGATGGATTGTCTGAGAAGGTGTACAATGAAGTGTCGTCAAAGATAGTTGAAGCTGAGTCTAAGCTATTATCAGCGGATAACATGGATAGTAGTGCTTCCGGCGGGTTATCAGTAACTGTGAAGAACCAAATCTATGCCGAGGTAAACATGCTTCATTGTTTTTGTTAATGTTTGTGTTTGTGTAAACTATGTGTGTAAACACTTATGGTGTTTATGTTTATGTTTGTGTAAACACTTATGTTTGTGTAAACACTTATGGTGTGTATATGTTTTGTTGGCAGGTTGCGCCGAAGAAAAAGAACCGGATATGTTTTGTTGGCAGGTTCAGCTCACATTGGTCAACCGCCTCCTCCTTCTGAAGATCCACTTGTTATAGCTGCGAAGCTTGCTGCTGCCGAAGCTGTTCTTGCTACTCAGGCAACTCAGTTACAGAAGATGCATAGTTATGATGCATACTTTGATTATTTTGCAGAGAAAGATCCAGAGTTTGCTGCAAGGTTTCGCCGAGAAGATTCAACTGTCGGAGACACAACCACCGGAGAGGCAACCGGCGGAGAAGCTACCGGCGGCCAAGCAACATGATGAACTCTCTTTCTCTTAATGTGTAATGTGTAATGTTTAGATTAGAACTTGATCTCCCTTGTAAATTTATTTTGTTATTTGAAAACTTAGTACTTATAATTACATCTTTAATTTGCATAAGTTATAAGGTTTAATTCTAATTACATGTTTAATCTTAATTACAGGTTTAATTCTAATTAAGCTAACCAAAATAATTTTTTTTTTTTTATATCATTATTATTATTTGCGACGGAAAAAATAATTGCAAAAACATCGCAAATTTTACGAGAGAGTTACTAGATACAACATTTGCGAGAAAATTGCTTTTTAAACAAATCCTCGCAATTTGCGATTAACTTTTTTCCTCGCAAAAGTTACGAAAGATTTGCGACGTTGAATGATTTGCGAAAAACGATTTGCGAGGAACGAACTTTCTTCTTTCGCTTTTATCGATTTGTGAGAAATTCGCTACATATTCCTTCATTGCAAAACCGTTGTACCGTTGTTTTCTTGTAGTGTAATCTAATATGGATGGTATGGCACAACACAAATCCCTTCACGGTTCAGATGAAAACCAAAAAGCTTAGTCCGGGGATGGACGGATGGTGGTTACAAATTATTTTGAGTTCAACGATGAGTTTTGTCTTTAAAATGAACCCTAACCGGATTAAACAATAGAAACCACAGAACATTCTATGACTTATTCGCAATAAAAGTCTCCAAACCGAACACCGAAGAAGATACAAAGAACCAAAAAAAACTTAGCCGAGGATGGTGGTTTCAGCAATCATTGAGGTAACAAGGTAAGGATCCATATTAGACGAAGGCCTTCGATCTTCAAAATACCCTTTTCCTTCTCTCTCTGTATCTCTTCCTACTCTCACCGATGCTCCCCGATCCGCCACTCCCTACACGGCAAAGACAAAAGTTACATAGTAGAGAGAGACCATAAACCAAAACATAACTATATGATAAGATCTCATACGTACCCAAGAGAGTTTGTTGATGTCCGCGGTTTCATGCTTCCCAGTGAGACGCCTCTCGTTGCCTTCACCATAAGCCGCAATGTGTTGTTTGTGTTTCACTTCAAGCTTCTTTATTGCTTTCTTAATCAAATCAAGTCCTCCATCTTTCCTCATCGATTTTGTACTGAAGTTTGTATGAGCCGCTGCTCCATTCCAATCACCCTAACCACCATATATATTAAAAAACAACCTCAACAAACTTGACAGTCAAGAAAACTCGGTTGTAACTAGAAACAAAATAAAGTCTTGATGATCATGACATACCTCTATTGGTTTTGGATCGTATGAGACAATCACATCGCTTATCTCAGTAATCCTCTGCCCAGGAAAACACAATGATTCATATTAGAATACAAGAAACCAAAGTTTAGTGCATCAGAAATGAGATAAGACCTAGAGTGATATACAAGAGATATAGGTCAATTCCACTCGTTTCAAATTCATTTTTTGATTTGAAAGCCCATGAAACTTGATAAGAACAAAGATAAGTTCTACCGGTTTCTTACCTCAAGAATGTAACGAGCAACCCATAACTGATCACCTGCACCAACACCAACAGTAGGACTAATTTGAAACTCCCACTGTCCAGGCATGACTTCAGCATTGGCACCACCGATACTTAAACCGGCGTAGAGACAAGCTTTATAGTGAGCATCAACAATGTCACGACCAAAGGCTTTGTCTGCACCAACTGCACAATAGTACGGTCCCTATTTTGTTCAAACACCAAAAAAAGCCATATTCCATGTAAGAAACTTGTTCTTGATTTAAGGAGTTAGCGCATTTTTTTATGGAGACTTTAATTACTCATAAGTGTGTACCTGAGGACCAGGAAAGCCACCAAGAGGCCATCCTAATGGCCACTTCACGTCTTTTTTAAGTATTGTGTATTCTTGCTCTATCCCAAACCTAATAAATTATAGAGTACAACAAAACATCAAACAGAGCCCAAACTGAACCGACCAAACTGAAGTCTATTCTTAAACCAGTCGGTATCAAAAGTTTCACACCGAATTGTACGTTATAAACAATTCCCAAACCAAATTTGGTTATAGTTCATTGAGTTTTTTTTTATTCCATAGGCTATGTATTATTTAGCTTACCAAGGCTCTTCAGCCTTCACATTGGGATGATCGAAGATTTTGACGGCTTTGTTCCTATTGTTGGTTGGAATTGGATTTCCGGCCGGTGTGTAAGCATCACACATCACCTGATTTATATATATTCATAAACATTGACTTATAAGATCCACTACTAATCAAGAAAACAGGATTAATCTTGTACTAAAGTTTGATGAGCTTACCAGAATGTGATTCCCCTTTCTGAATGGGTCTTTGTATATTGCCTGAGGACTTTTTTTCATTCATATCAAAAATAAAAGTCTTTCAAATCAATTTTTTTTAATATATATATTACTTAAATTATGTGTATAGGAGGAAGGAGATGAAGAAGATTTACTAAAGAATGACTTCACTGTCATCTCCAGCAGCTTGGTCGGTGCTTGATCCGTCGTAGTTCCATTTTGGAAGCTTTGATGGATCGCTTACTGGTCCTGGTAATGTCTGTTAACAAAATAACATTTCTGATGTTTTGGTTATACAAAAGAACTGAACTAAATTAGGGAGAGACTCTGTAAAATATATATGAATACCCACCCTGGCTTTGCTTCTAATGTCCATGCCAGACCCACCGATCCTGTTCTCAAGATAAAACAGTGTAAATTGAAAAAACATAACAAAAGTTTTATGTCGTAAACAGAGACATGCAAGATCATTAAAGTAAAGATCAAGAATCAAGATTGTACCATATGTATTCAGCGATGATCTTCTTGGTGTCAGTGAGATCGAGGTTTAGGAGATCTGATAGTGGAGACATCATCTCTGTAGTCTAATATGAAGAAGAAGAAGAATATCGATTAAACCAGTGTGGTCAGATTGGCTTTCCCTGTCTCACTACTCACTCTCTTATTATAGAGAAGCGGCTAATTCTCCTGAGATCCTATTTTATTGTTTTCCCAACAATAAACGCTGATCAGTTAAATTGTGTTTTTTTTTTTTACGTATTCATTAATAACAACATTACTACATATTTGGTAAAGTTATAGCTTTGAAACCATTTCATTTGAGAATCACTCAAATGGTGTAATTCACTAAAACAGATTCATCAATGAAACAATACAGACACGTCACTGTAAAAGACACCTATCAGAGGCGCACATCTTCCACGTGGATAAGATTACGATTTCACTTTTGTGCATAGACAAAAGATTCTAAAAAGCTGAGAAGATTATGTTTTGAACATTTTAAAGATCAGACAAACTCACTAGTTAAGATTTCTCTATGAGTATATGTCTGATTACAGTCTCTCAACGAATCTATTTAGCAGAGTGTCACCTGCAGTACTTCCTAAAAAATGTGGATGACAACAGAAGCGCTTTTTGCTTTTGATTTAGAAAATGCACTTACGAATACTGGAGAGCTGTAAGAAGACAAAATATAATAAGAGATGAGACAGGGAGATCTCGCCAAGTCTTGAAGGTTTAGTACGATTGTTCTACAACATTTCCAGCCAATTTCATATTTCAAGATCATCAACTTACTCTCAAAATGACTTAATACAACCCATTATTCCTGAAGTGAACACAGAAACAAAACAAAACCGATGGGATTTGGCTACACATCTAACAAACACTAAACACTGAGATTTAATAGTTTTCACCTACAGGTCTAGAAGGAAAGAGGCGCATAAGAAAAGTGATAAACGACCAGAGACACATAACAGCTAGAAACTGCAAGGTTACGACCAAACCAACGAGCGCAACTCCTCGCTCTGTAATTTCTGCAGTCGTTGCCGCATCTTTCATCATAAACATCAGCCTCTGTACAAAAGTCGCTGCTCTTGTCACTTGATACAGCCTATACACCTGCCATTACATTCAACCATAGTTACTCAAAACAAGACTAATCACATCATGGTCCAATGCTTGCTAAAAGAGTTTCTCACATAAGAAGATGGATAGACAAAAATAAGACCAAAATGGTCCATATCAGTGTATAAGTTTACCTCAAAGACTATTGGAACAATGGGCCAACATGATGAGCCGCGCCTTTCAAGCCTAGCCTCAAAAACTCGTTGAACAGCACAGCCAACTAAGAAAGGAAGCACTGCGATCAACGCATCTATTCCGAGAGTTGGCCAAGTCATATATACAGCAAATACAGGAACTACAACTTTTAATCCCATCGTGAGGAATGCAGACGTAAGGTATCCCCTCAGTCCAGTGATCAGACCCCATCTCTTGGAGCTGAAGTCTAAGTACGGCCTCTGCACTCGGTCAGTCACAGACAGGAATATCGCAAGACCAGCATAAAACACCGTCTCCAAGCAAAACGAAGTAACAATTTCTGCAACAAAAAAGTACAATTTTACTAACCTGATAAAAGAGGGCATCAAAATGAGTATCATATAAACGAGAGCCAGATCATAAGGGAAGCCTCTTAAATGAAACTCCTGGATACTTATGGTTCTTTCTTAAGGTTTGGTCATGTCTTTTTCATTGTAATCGACAATACAAGATCAATAAAAGGATTCTATTATTGCACATCAGAAAACAAATTCAAAACCTATCAAAACAGATAAAATTTAAGAGAAGCCTACACTAAGACATGACCAGTTAGCAGATGTAACACCATTAAGATAGAACCTACTCTATTTGTCCCTAAGGATGCATAAAAAGTTAACACTTGAAGATGATTGATAAATTTAAAACAACAGAGCATAAAAGCAGCCATAGAGTGAAATATTTACTTACCAGCAACAGTATCGTTTTTGAAAGTAGCTTCGATGGCACCAGTAAGAAAGAACTGTGGAAGAATGAATGAAGCAATCAAGACAACAGGAGCCAAAAGCCACAAGAGAGAACCTTTCTCCTCTTGGAACGGAGCTGAAACAAGCTTGCTTTCTTCAACCAGCTGATGGGTTAGGCCGTTGAAAGAAACAGAACCTGATTTCCCACGGAACAGCTCAGCTCGAGCGTAGTTACTCTTTTCGAATTGCTTATTTCCAGGCCTTGATTCAGCATTAGAAGAACACAATAGTACACGACCTCGACTCAATTGCGGTTTGTTCCAAACAAGGGTTTCTTAATCAACAAAGACAAAAAGGATCAGTCTTTGTGCTACATGTTGGGTGAATCAAAAGTGGGTTTGTTTAGATAGATAGATAGATACTTACGTCTGGAATCAAGTCTTTGACGCTTTGCAAATGTGGATAAACCCTAGAGAAATTGACAAATTTTAGGATAAGGTTTTAGGAGACGAAATTGAAAAATGCAAAATTTGACTTACACAAGGATTAGAGAGTAAATGTGGAAATGAAAAACGAAGTCTTGGAGGAAGAAACCCTAAGCAAATAGCTTTCGATTCCATTTTTTCGTTAGGGTTTTTGTGTTCTTCTTCTTCTTCTTGTCAACAGCAAGCTTAAACCCACTCTTTTAAAACCTGCCCACCAAATATATCTCTTCACTTTCAGTTTTTTTGTTTCCTCACTCAAATTTAAATATTATTATAACTTATTAGATTTTATTTATTTAATTTTCTTTTTTCGCGTTCTTTTTCACTATTTATTTTATTCAAATTTCTGTTTATTTATTATTATTAATTTTTTTCAATTACAAATTTCTGTTTATTTGTGTAGACAAATTGTTTTTTTTTGGGTCATAATCTCTCTGGACAAAACCAATTTCAATAATTCTTCCATAAAAAAAAACCTAAATTTGTAAGTAAATTAAAGTCAGGTGATGTTTAATGGTGTTTGTTTACAATTTTATACTATTTTAGTTTGGGAAAATAAGCGTTTTTAGCTTTTGATTTAGAATGAATTATGAGGCAAAACAGTGAAGATTGGGTTAAGGTTTTTTGGTTAAAAAAGAGGAGGAGGCTCAGCTGTAACCTTTGGAAACTTTAGCATCATTCTACTACCCACCACACACCTTTCTTTCTGTGGGGTGCTCGTAGCAGCTGTAAGTCCGGCCTTTTTTTCATCATCGCCACCATTTTTTTTTTTTATAAAAACAAAAGACGAACTCAATACCAACCTTTACGTTTACCTCAGAAATTCCTTTACGTTTACCTCAGAAATTACAACATCACAGATGACAAATGGGCTTAAGACGATTGTTGAACTGAAATACTATATCAGAAGAAAAAAAAAAGAAGTGAAAAACGCTTCTAGCACGAAAGTCAGATGGAGAGGAGGATATTTTCTTAGACAAACACTGCGAGACGCCAAAAACCCTAATTATCTTGCTGGGTATATATATGTTTTCTCAAGTGTTAGTCTATAAGGCCACTTAATGGGCCTTCGGAAATATTTTAAGTTCCTAACTTACTATGTGACCCAACTTCTAATATATATTATCAAGAGATAAATTATACAAATTGTTTATAGAAAAATACCATAAATTGTTACAATATATCCTTTTCCATAAAATATCACGTCAAGTTTTTTAATCCAAAACTAGATTAAGACCCGTGCTAAAGCACGGATTGAAATTCATTTTATTTAATTTTTATATAAAATATAATTTATGTGATTGTTTTTGAAAGTTTTTTTGGATAAAACATTATGCAATGAAAATCATATGCTAAATATGATTGCTTGAAAAAAAATATCTATTTTATAAGTTTTATATTGTTAATGATTTTAGATAAGTACATGTGCTATAACACTGGTCAAATTTTATTTTATACAAAATTTTGTACATTTTATATATTAAAATAAAAATTTAATATGTTGTATTAGGTTATATATGTGAAGTTATTTCAACAATGTATATTCTACATCATGACTTAAATGTCATTATAAGACATAATTTTGTAAATTTTATTTTTAAAAAGCGAGTTATTTTTATAATGAGTAATTTAATATATTGTTATACTTTTTGTTTTAATATACTTGGTTTCTTGAAATTATTTCATATTATATTGACATATTATTGACATTGCTATAACAAATAAATTTAGATTGTTTATAGTTTCTAACTTTTATATCAATTTTCAATATACATATTAAAAAAAAAAATCAAAATAAATTATTTAAAGTTGATTATATTATATAAAATTAGAAAATTCAACAAAAAAAATTATATAAAAATTATAATAGAAATAAAAGGAATCATTATCTTGATTAAGATATTAGGAATCATGATTAATTGTTATTATTTGCTTAGATTTTATTCCTTCTTTATGCTTACCAGTATTTTTCTGTGGACAATTAATTCAGAATATTCTGTTTATTGTTTTTGGAAACAACATGATGTACCAATTAAATATTTGGAGGATATATTTTGGTGTTGGTAAAAAGAGAATTAATAATATTCTGAAATTAATTGTCTTTTACTCATAACATATATAGTAAAACCTCTATAAATTAATACTCTATAAATTAATAAACACTATAAATTAATAAATTTTGCTAGTCCCAAGTCGGGATAGTGTAAAAAATAATAAAATTTGATAAGATAGTAAGATAATAATTTTTTTAAAATTCCCATGTAAAATATGGTCCCAATAATATCATAAATTAATAATATAGTAAAGTATGTTTCTCTTAAACCTCGTATCTATAAAATAATTGTTATGTTGTATCTTCAAACTATAATGATATAAAATATTCTATAACATTTCATAAAACAGCTAAATTTTTTTAAAGTTTTCAACTTTTAAATATGCATCATTTACATTTTGATAGTTTGATAGACTATTAAAATACGATAATTGATATTCTTATTCATAAATTTGAATATTTATGTCATGTGTACAAGTGAATTTTTCTATAATATTTGTAATTCATTGTCAATAATATCTTTGAACTATTTCAAATTCAATTCCAATACCATAAAATTTACAACATCCAAAATTCTAATCTTATTTTGCAAAAATTGTCTCAATTCATAATTCTAAAAAAAAGAAACAATTAAAAATATACCTATAAATTAATAATTATTAATTTATACTATAAAATAATAATTATTAATTTACACTATAAAATAATAATTATTAATTTATAGATAAATTAATATCACTATAAATTAATAAAATTTCTTGGTCCCAACATTATTAATTTATAGAGGTTTTACTGTATCTTGTAACAAATTAATATCAATTTTTTTATAACTCATTTGTAACCTACTATTAAAATTATGTAGTCTACAAATTTGAAGTCGTGTACTTCTGTCTTATTAAATAGGGGATTACCACAAGCAACAAAAAAGATTTTTAACGGTTTATTATTTAAAATTTTGGATTTTTGTTGAGTTATTTTGGGTTTAAAGTTTAGTTTTTATGAGTTAGTTTGAGTGTTTAAAATTTAGTTTTACCTTTTTGGTATTTTTGAAAAATAATTTGTATTTGTATTCTTGAGAAATATAACAGTAGTATTTTGTGAAAAAAAAAACATTTTGGTATGAGAATTGTCCAAACAAGGGTTTGGACACGACCTCGGTTCAATTGCGATTTGTTCGAAACAAGGGTTTCTTAATCAACAATGAAAAATAAGACAAAAGGATCAGTCTTTGTGATAGAAGTGGAGTGAATTAAAGGAGGGGTTTGTTTAGATAGATATACCTCTGGAATAATGACGCTTTGCAAATGTCGAAGAATCCTATAGAGAATGAGGAGAAAGTAACAAATTTTAGGATAGGGTTTCAGGAGAAATGAAATTGAAAAAAAAAAAGAGATTTTGATGGTCAAATTTGTCTTACACAAGGATTAGAGAGAAATGCGACATTATCGTCCTAGCTAATCCTTTTCTGAAAATGAAAAGTCAATATCATGGCATGGACATTAGCGTCCTAACCCTTTTCTACCTTTCTGCTCTCTTAGCGTCTTAACCCTTTTGTCCATGCGATAATATTACTTTTCATTTTCAGAAAAGTGACTTTAGGAGGAGACCACATGAATCAAGAAATAAAGATGTGCCTGCACAGTGAGTAATATAAGAACACACAATAACAAACAAGATGAGGACGATTGACTCACCCAAAAGATGTATGTTTCTTGTTTGTTATTATATGTTCTTATATTTCTCTTTGATATCATCACAAGATGATGACTTACTCACCGTAGAGATGGAGGGTGGGACAAAGGGGAAAAAGGAGAGGAGCTTTTCAATTTTTATTTACTTATTAATAATATTCTAATTATATATTATTTATGAGTATATAGATAATTAAAAGAAAAAAGATGGTTAGATAGATGAAGTATAAGAGGAATCATTGTCACACATATCAAGTATATTATTGTATCCACAAAGTATATGTATTATATTGCCAGATGCACGAACTATATGACATTATGTGATCAACACCATAGACATATAATCCGGTACACCGGTCAACTGACTCCAGCGAAGACCGACGTTGACTCCGGCGTTGATTAAAAAAATGTATTCTAAATTGTTTTTTTCAATTTAAAAAACTTATATTAAATCATTAATGGTTTTTCATGATTAAAAACATATTCTATTCAATATCTTAATATTTTTATATATCTCTAGTGTATTCATTCTTGTAATTAGTTAATTTTTATTTTTAAAGCTAAACTAATAGTTAAATAAAAATTATTGATAATTAATTTCAAGATGTAATATAAAGGTATTTGCAAAAATACTCTTATTCTATATCCTTTTGCAAACATACCCTCAAATTAAATAAAACAAAATCAATTTTTTGTGTGTTTATCTTTTATATATTGTAAGTAAATATTGTGAATTTATTTTGTTGTTGTTTACAGAGTATGTCAATTTTACAGTAAAAGTATCTAAAATTTTATACAACATTTACCATGCAAACTTTATAGTAAAGAGTCATATACTCAATCTTTTGCATATTATTTTACTAATGAAAGTAGTTGAATTTGATTTTATTGATTTTGCACTATTTAAATAATCTGATTATCAAAGATTTATATATATATATATATGTATATACGTATATATATATATTTGATAATAACTATTAATGATTTTTATTTCATTATTATTTTAGCATTAAAAATAAAACTAACTAATTATAAGAATGAATACATTAGAGATATCTAAAAATATTTAGATATTGAATTGAATATGTTTTTTAATCATGAAAACCCAAAATGTTTATATATAATATTTATTATTTTGATTTTTAATAGAAAAAAAATTAATACATTTTTTTTTGTCAACGCTGGAGTCAATATCGGTTTTCGCAGGAGTTAGTCGACCGGTGTACCAGATTGTATGTCTATGGTGTTGACCACATAACGTCATATAGTTTATGCATGTGGCCATGTAATACATATACTTCGTGTAATTAAAGATACAATAGTATATTTAGTATGTGTGACCATGATTTCTGTTATACTTCATGTAGCTACCCATCTTTTTCTTTTAATTAAAAAAATATATAAATAATATTTATATTAATTTATTGTGAATTGTAAATATATAAGTTAAGTTTCTGTTTCACTTATACTCGTTTAATTGAATCATTTCACATATTACTTTTATATATGACTTCATCTCTGAAAAACATCTTTAGTTTTCAATTAATCATTTCGAATAACATTTATTTTTATAATATAATAAATAATATATTAGTTTTCTTGTATTTTTGGGTTAGTAGAAAAACTATGAAGGAACTAAGAAAGAATATTTTGTTATATTAATATTAATTTTATTTTGGAATATTATCTAGTACTATATGAGAAACCAAAACAAAAAGAAAATGTCAAAAACGCTTTTCTATGCACGAAAAATCAGATCGAAGACGACGATATTTTCTTACACACCGATTGACAAACTCTTAGATGTGCGAGACGCTCAAAAACCCTAGTTTATGTTGATGGATTGTTATGCTGGGCTATATATGTTTTTTGAAAGATGGTTTATAACACCTACATATTGAGCCATATCAAATTTATAAAGTTACTAACTTTATAAATTTTTGAGAAATTAATTACCAAAAATATTTTTTTTAATTGAAAACTTCATTTAGTAAATTGATGAGAATTGTCTGAATTTTTATAAAAATAAGTTTGATAATCTTGTAAAAACAATATCTAAATCATTATTGTGAAAAAAATAAAATGAGACTATTGTGAAAAGAAAAAAAAAAAATCATTATCCGATCCTACCAATAATATAGTTTTTTTTGGCTTGAATTAATATTTTCCCCTAATTATCCACACAAAAAAACGTGAGTGGTATAAAAGTTCGAAGAGATAAGAAGCATAAACCACCCCACTAACCGGTTTTTGTCACCACTTTCGACAAAATTTTCTCAAACATTCTTTCTTTCTAGGTTTCTTCTTCCTTTCTCTCTGGCCAAAGGTCCGATCTTTGCTTCTCTGCGAGTGTAATCATGGACGCCGTGGCAGCGAATTTGGTTCAATCTTCCGTCTTACTACGTCAATCGTCCGAAAAGTCGGTAGTTTTAACACCCACCTGTCCTGGCTTCATGCGTTTCGTCGGCTCCGGACCTCAATTTCGTCTCAGAGTATGTCTTCTTCTTTATACTGCTTTTAATTCTCTAAAACCCATAAAATCAATTTGGTTTAGCTTTTTCATGTTTGTTTGTGATTTCTGATTCTGTGTCGAAAAAATCGGAACTTTTGGGTTCCTTTGTGCTAATATGTCTCACATATGTAATAATTGGCTTTGATTATATATATGCATGCAGAGCAACTCTTCTCTTAAATTCTCGAGACCATTGCAAAGCCGAACAAGTTATGTTAACTCTCGGAGGAGTTTTGTGGTTAAAGCTTCAGCTTCAGCTTCAGCTTCTGGTGGTGATGCTTCGACAGATTCAATCGCGCCACTTCAGTTGAAGTCTCCTGTTGGGCAGTTTCTCTCACAGATATTAGTGAGCCATCCTCATCTTGTTCCAGCAGCTGTTGAACAGCAACTTGAACAGCTCCAAATCGATCGAGACGCTGAGGAACAGATCAGGGATGATTCCTCTGTCCCTGGAACTGACATTGTTCTCTACAGGTTTGTCACTATATGACGATATTTTAATTACCATTTTCTTCTGCTACTTTTTAGGTTTTGGATTTTGAATTTAGATTTGTTTCTTGGGTGGGGTGTTTAGGAGGATTGCTGAGATTAAGGAGAAAGAGAGGAAAAGGGCTTTGGAAGAGATTTTATATGCTCTAGTGGTTCAGAAGTTCATGGACGCTAATGTTTCACTTGTACCATCCATAACCTCATCATCTGCTGATCCTTCTGGTCGAGTTGATACTTGGCCGACTCTAGATGGGGAACTTGAGAGACTTCACTCCCCTGAGGTTTATGAGATGATTCAGAATCATCTTTCCATCATCCTCAAAAACCGCACTGATGATCTGGCAGCGGTTGCGCAGATTAGCAAACTTGGAGTTGGACAGGTTTATGCTGCTTCAGTGATGTATGGGTATTTCCTGAAGCGGATCGACCAAAGGTTTCAGCTCGAGAAGACGATGAGGATTCTTCCAGGTGGCTCATATGAAGGTGAGACTAGCATTGAGCAAGCAGGCCGAGAAACAGAGAGAAGCTTCTATGAAGAAGCAGAAGAAACCTATCAGGCTGTATCCTCAAACCAAGAGGTTGGTTCATTTGTGGGAGGGATCAATGCGAGTGGTGGCTTTAGCAGCGAAATGAATCAATCCCGGTTGAAGACATATGTTATGTCATTCGACGGAGAAACCCTCCAAAGGTATGCTACAATAAGATCAAGAGAAGCGGTTGGGATAATTGAGAAGCATACGGAGGCATTGTTTGGGAGGCCAGAGATATTGATAACGCCACAAGGCACAATTGATTCGTCCAAGGATGAGCATATCAAGATCAGCTTCAAGGGATTGAGGAGGCTTGTGTTGGAGGCTGTGACCTTTGGATCTTTCCTCTGGGACGTGGAGAGTCATGTAGATTCAAGGTATCACTTCGTATTGAACTGAAGCGGTCTATGTGGTTGGACTTTTGGTGAGGATGGATATGCCACATTCTTTGAGAGAGTTTGGAGATTTGTTCTTTGATATGCAACTGTGAACTGACCAACTAATATTTGTTGCCCTAGAAATTGAGTTTATCAATACCCATTTTATTGGTAATGATACATTCGCGATCAATTTGTGTTATTGTTCTTATTTACCGTTCCTGACAGCATTTTGCAAAGTTCATGATCAATATGTTCGGTGGAGAAGTAAGTTCATAGTTGTGGTTCGTTTAACAAAAATTAGTGTCTGTACATGATAATTCTTGACACGAGCATAAATGGAGGCTGTTCTTAAAATAGATCAAAGATGCAGAAAGAAATAGACACTGATGATATACATATCGTGTGCAATGGTTTTGTGGAACCAACTCCTATACTCGTGAAGATTATTACTCTTCCTTGGATCTCTTCTTCGCCTCTGCCTCCAAGAGCTCCAGGTCTTTGTTGAACTTGCAGATGCGGTAGATGCACCTGTCAATGAACACAATAGATGCCAGTGAGTAACGCAAGACCTCGTGAGTGTGTATAATAAACAGTTAATAGCTGATGAAGAAGTTACCAGTAGAGAAGAATTCCTGCAGCGCACAGAACCACATTCCTCTGAGCCTTGTAGATCTGCAGTACACACAAATCGTTAGTAAGCAAGCTGAGACATTTCAGTGCAAGAGATAAGAAGAAACTATAAATATCAGAGAGTTCAATATGTGCAACTGATTCTGGCAAACTTGCAACTGCAGAGCAAAAAGTAACTGTGATGAACCAAGAATCAATCAAGTGGTGAGGATGCTTCACCAAGAATCATCAATTGCCAAGAAAGTCACAAGAAGATTGTATAAAAACTGAAGAACAATGAATGCTATGAAGACAATCTCATGTTTTGCTAATTGACAGTAGCTCAAGAGAGAGCTATAAATAACAAGATATGAGTGAGTACATCAATAGGTGATCGAGACCTTAGAAAAAAAAAGATGCAATTTACTCTAGGAGTGAGATACTGTTATGTTGTTCAATCGTTTATACACTAAAAATCTAATTTATACAAAACATCCTTAAACAATGAAAGCCAATTCTCAGATTGGGAGCAAGACTAATCAATGAGGATGATGAAACTCACAAACCTAACAATTTTGACTAATCAAAAAAAGATTCATAACACATAAGAACTCAGTCATAGAATAATAATCAAAAAGACTAAAAGGTTATATATAAAGTCAACAACAATGGATTTGGAATGGAGACTTACAGATTTCTCGTAGCGATCCCGTTCGGTAGCAGTGCATACCTCAGATGAACAAGAAAGTCTATGCTCAGCCTTCCAGTAAATATCTGAAAGAAATCACAAAAACGAAATAAGCAAAATATCACACAAAAGGTATAACCTAACCCACAGAGAATCCACTCGCGGCTCAAAAACCCTAACTAAATTAACACAAAATTCGATTCCGATTACGAATTAGAGAAATCAGATGAGCAAGATAAAGAGAGAGGAGGTTACCGAGGAGCTGGAATCCGGCGAAGGCGACGATGGAAGCAGCAGGTTGGAGAATCAACGAGACAAGTTGAACGACACGTTTCTTAATAAGCATAGGGTAAGGTAGAGTCAACACGAGGGTGATTACAACTTCGGCCGCTACCACATACGACAGAATCAGCCATTGCAACGCCATTCTTCTTTCTTCGCCTTCTCTTCTAGATCTTTCTTTTTAGTCTCTCTCTCTCTCTCAATCTCTTTCGTGTAAGGGTAGACGAAGAATAATTATTTATTATAGACGAACCGTGTCTGTGGTCCACCCGTCCACGTGCCTACGAAGCTTCTTATTTTTCATTTTTATCTTACTAATTAAGTTATTTATATATTTAACCTTGATGGGCTAATTTCGGCCCAATATCTCCATATACTGGTTAATTGCTGGAACCACATCAACGTTTTAATTAGAGATATTTGAAAAAATGATATATTTTTCAAACATAATTAGAAAGATTCATTATTTATAATTAGAAACAACAATTTTTTTTTCAGTCATTTTTGCCATTTAACAATTTTTTTAATTACACTTTATATTATTATATATCCCATTTTCTCCTTATTTCTTGATTATTTAAATAATTACTAATATAATTTTCTTTTAGAAAACTTTTTAAATACAAAAAATTCTATATTTTTTTCTTTACAATTTGATATAAATTTTGTTTAATAATTTTTAAATATATTATATACATATTTTGTATCCGTACATATTTTTAAGTGTACAGATGTCTATACACATAATTAAGTGTACAGATGTCGGTACACATTATTAAGTGTACAAATATAATTTTTACCAACCATTGCAGTACATACATCTAAAACCCTAAGTATTAAACAAATTACATTTGTACACTTAATAATGTGTACAGACAACTGTATACTTAATAAGGTGTACGAAAACAAATATTGCTGGATAGTTTGATGTACATATACAAATATTGTTGGATAGTTTGAATCTATCCAATATGTTGGAAAGTTTAAATCGTACACAAATATTGTTGGACGTTTTAAATCTATCTAACATGTTGGATGGTTTAAACCGTACTCAAATATTACTGGACACTGTGAATCTATCTAACATGTTGGATGGTTTGAACCGTACACAAATATTGTTAGACGGGTTGAATCTATCAAATATGCTGGATGGCTTAAACCGTACACAAATATTGCTGGATGGCATGCTGGATGGTTTGAACTGTACACAAATATTATTGGATGGTTTAAATCTATCCAACCTGCTGAATGATTTAAATCGTACACAAATTAAGATTTTTTGAATATAAATATATTTAAAATCATTAAAACAGAATGCATATCAAATTATAAAAAAACATAGATTTTTTATATGTAGAAAAAATTTAGAAACAAAAAATATATTTATAAATATTTGAATAAATAGAAAAATAGGAATGTGATAAAAAGAAAAAGAAATAAAAATATTATATATATAAGAGAAGGAAAGAGAAAGAAAGAAGTAAAAAAAAATATATTCTAACAAAACTACTGTCCCTGTCTCTTCTATTCTCTATTTTCTCTCTCTTCTTTGTTTGCAAACCCATTGACGAAGATATTTGGGTAAGGTACCCCATCCTATGTGTCAAATTGATAATTAAGTACTAAAACCCCAACAAATCCTTTTAATTATAACCTGTTTATTTCGGTTTAGAAGTTGTGTTTTTGACTTTTTTTTTTTTGTTCTCTTCTACGGAACAAATACAAAAATACTCACTCTCACTTCTTTCTTCTTTTTCTTCTTTACTTTCTCCTCCTTTCTGACATTGTTGACTATCAAAGTCTCGATTTCTCTCGTCTCCATGTGAGTTTAATCCTATTCAATCTCACTTAAAGCTTAACACCATGGTTCCTCCAGCTAAAAAATTCATCAACAACCCCAACGGTTCGTGATCGATCCCTCGTCTCTCCTTCTTCTTTTGTGTTTCGAGCTCTCTGTTTTTATTAATCTCATATGTTAGTTGCATGTTCTTGACATATCAAATCGCTAGAGAGAGGTTGAACTTAAAGCTGTTTATTTTTCAATACTGTGCAATTTTGCAGATGTTGTAACCGAGTTCATCGAGGGTCTCGTTGAAACTTATCCTGGACTTCAGTATTTGGATGGTCTTCCCGAGGTTCTTAAAAAAACTCCATTTCGTTTTTTTTTCAATTCCTACCATTGGCTGTGGGAACCCTCAGGCTTATTCTGATGAATTTACAGATCAAAGTTGTACTACGGGCTGATGTCTTGGCTGCAAATTATGACAAGGTTGCTGTTATATCAGGTTGGAGTTTTCTTTTCCAAACCTAATTTATGTTTTGATTGAGTTTTGTTTCCGTGTTTATGGGAGCAATGTCGTTTTTGTGAAACAGGAGGGGGAAGTGGGCATGAACCAGCACAAGCTGGCTATGTTGGAGAAGGAATGCTCACAGCTGCTATTTGTGGAGATGTCTTTGCTTCACCACCTGTTGATTCTATCCTAGCTGTAAGTTACTCTTCCCATGTATCTTCTTGGTCTTCTCTTGAGTGTATCTAGCAAATGATGAATCTTTTTGTCTAATTCCAGGGGATTCGAGCTGTAACTGGTCCAAAAGGATGCCTCTTGGTTGTCACGGTATTTATAACATGGCTAGACATATACTTATATATGTAAAATATCTTTGAAAGACTATCCCTCAATCTGTTTGGCTGATCTAGTTTCTCCTTTAACTATTGCTAATAGAACTATACTGGTGACCGCTTTAACTTTGGCCTTGCAGCTGAGCAAGCAAAAACTGAAGGTTTCCAAATTGAGGTAGTTTGTGTATTTGTTTGTTTAGAATTTGGTAAGAGCATTGGTGGATAGAATGTGACATGTTCCCTTTTGTAGACTGTGATTGTTGGAGACGATTGTGCTTTACCCCCGCCGCGTGGCATAGCTGGACGCAGAGGTTTAGCGGGAACAATTCTTGTCCATAAGGTTTTCAGTTCTCCTTCTATCTTATTTTTCCCTTTATCTGCACTCTAAGCTAACATTTCTTAGTAGTGTTTGCAGTCGATCCTCATTTTGTTTGTTACTGGCTTTTCTGTGATGTCTAA
The DNA here is from genome assembly GCF_000633955.1 of Camelina sativa. Taxonomy (NCBI): domain Eukaryota; kingdom Viridiplantae; phylum Streptophyta; class Magnoliopsida; order Brassicales; family Brassicaceae; genus Camelina; species Camelina sativa. The sequence continues at coordinate 22,748,512 of NC_025687.1, read as the reverse complement.
GCGGCAGGCTCTTATGCACTTATATTTTTAATCATCCTTTCTTAGTTTTTTGTGTTAAGGATAGGTTGCTGGAGCAGCAGCTGCTGCTGGTCTTTCTCTAGCCGAAGTTGCAGCGGAAGCAAAACATGCATCTGAGATGGTTGGGACCATGGGTGTTGCACTATCTGTTTGTACGCTTCCAGGACAGCTTGCATCAGATCGTTTGGGTCCAGAGAAAATGGAACTTGGGCTTGGAGTTGTATGTTGTTTCCCTTCATATTTTCTAATAATGCCATAGGAAAGTGAGAGCACATTTCTGTTTCTTGTATTTTGACTTTTATTCTTGCTAATTTTGAACCTTTCTTTCAGCATGGGGAGCCTGGTGCTGCTGTGGTCGACATTCAACCTGTGGAAGCTGTAGTTTCTCATGTGCTTCAACAGATACTGAGTCCAGTATGTACACAATTCTTGTTTCTCTGCTACAGTTTCTCCATTCCATAACCATCTTATTGACTATCTCCAAAATAATAGTGTTAAAAAATACATTTAGTGTTTCATTCATTGGCCTAAGCATTCTTTCTAACTGCAGGAGACTAATTATGTTCCAATTACACGTGGTAACAGTGTAGTTCTGATGGTTAATGGGTAAGCAAGCATAAGCCTGTAACAGTGTAGTTCTCATTTTCACCATTGCAATAATGTTATATCTATGATACCCAGTTACCCACATATGGTCTAATGAGTTTTGCTTAATTATATCTGAGTTTCCTATTGTTCTGCAGCTTAGGTGGTACTCCTCTAATGGAACTTTTGATTGCTGCTGGAAAAGCAGTCCCAAAATTACAATTGGAATTTGGGCTTGCCGTTGATAGGGTGTATACTGGATCATTTATGACGTCTCTTGATATGGCAGGTGACTGTTTTTGGTTGTGTCTATATAGAGTTACCGGTTTTGTGCTATTTCTCTCACACTCCCTCCCTTCTCAGGGTTCTCGATATCAATCATGAAGGCAGACCAGTCAATTTTAGAGCGTCTGGATGCTCCGACCAAGGCTCCTAGCTGGCCAGTTGGCACAGATGGTCTGTGAGACGTAAATAAATTGTCTTTCTTGTTCCTTTGGAACTTGTATTGGATTGTAAATTCTTCATTCTGTATCATTATTTGTTTCTGTCTTTGTCGTTTCCTATATGTTAAGATTGAATTTTACTTTTTTTTCCCCTGAGCTTAAGACGGATAAATCTTTCTCTCTACAGGGAACCGCCCACCAGCAAAGATCCCGGTTCCCCTGCCCTTCCAAGCAACGAAAAGCGAAGAGGTAAGCAATTAGTCAGCTTAGAAGGGGTTCAATGAGATGTGATAACCTGTAAGTATCATGAGAACTTGCCAGGTGATCATGCTAACTTGTTTTGCTATTTGAAGTCTCCAAGCCGACCTCAAGAGCTTAGTCAACAAGGGAAAATTCTTGAGGCAGCTATTGAAGCAGCTGCAACTGTAGTCATCAATTTGAAAGATAGTTTGAACGAATGGGATGGAAAAGTAGGTGATGGGGACTGTGGATCAACAGTAAGTCATGTTTTTCAAATGTTTGTATAACATAAAGTTTTGCATTTACGCATGTCTTAAATCTTATGTATACATCACCATTAATAGATGTGCAGAGGCGCAACTGCTATCCTGGAGGACATGAAGAATTAGTAAGTGGTCACATTACTCTGTGAATACCATTTTACCTCTTCTTCTTCTCTGTTTAGTTTGATTGTTTACTTGCAATTTATACCCTCTCTTTCTCGTTCTTATAGTTATCCACTCAATGATGCTGCTGAAACAGTGCGTGAGATTGGTTCGTCAATTAGAAGAGTCATGGGGGGAACTAGTGGAATAATGTAACTCAACGCAGTTAATTTCAATTTTTTTTTTCTCTATAATTGATCATGCATTTGGCATTAACTGATAAAGACATGGCACTGTCTGTCTGTCTCATCTGAAACCAGTTACAATCTCCTCTGCAAGGCAGCATATGCCGAGTTAAAAGCTAACGGTCAGCCAGAAACCACTTCCAAACACTGTAAGATAATGTTCCTTGTATTGTCGTTAACTATTCCAAAAGGCACATGTTCGCCTACTATGTTACTGATTTATTCTTGAAATCAGGGTCTGAGGCACTGAAGTCAGCAATCTCTGCTGTCAGTAAATATGGTGGAGCAACTGCCGGTTACAGAACGATGTTAGATGCACTCATCCCACCTTCAAAATTCCTTGAGGAGGTGACTTGCCAATAGTTGTTTACCTTTTTCTGAGCAGAAGCTGAGTGTTGGGGAGGACCCTATTACTGCTTTTGTTCTGTCTGCCGAAGCTGCAACCGCAGGAGCTGAATCTACCATTCATATGCAAGCACAGGTGAGCTTTATTGACTCTCGGTTAATTGGCTACAATATTGCAATCACTGAGCTCAGAGTTATGAGTTGGATGTCAAGTTTTTTGTTTATCTGATTTGACGGATTATTCGATTGGTGGACAGGCCGGAAGATCAAGCTATGTATCAGCTGAGATTCTTGCATCAATTCCTGATCCAGGCGCAATGGCTGCAGCGGCATGGTACAGCGCCGCTGCAAGAGCCGTGAAGGAGAAGAGTCAGGGGTTGTGATCCGGTCCGATGAACTACTCTGTTTTAGGTTTCATCGAGCTTTATCGATTTCATTTCTGTTTATGGTTTTGTCGTCTATGTATATATTGTTTCTGAGTTCTGACCCGTTTATGTAGAAAACTACTAAGGGATTCTTGTGAAATGCTTCCCCTGTTTGAGTACAACTGAGTGAATGACATTTTTTTCTGCATACAGTGAGCAAATAATTACATCGATAGTTAATTAAACAGAGGCTTGATTTGGCTTAGCAATCATCTGTTTATGGTGGTTTAATCAGAGGCTTGCCGGTTCAGATGATATTAGGATTCTTCAGGCTCTTTTACTGCGGCTTGTCTACAAGATCCGGTTTTAGGGTTTTAGATGATTCTGCTCTTCACGTTTAGCCTGTAGAAATTTCAAGGCTCTCTGCTAGTTGTCAATTGATTCATAGGCTTGTTGATTTCGCCAAATGTAATAACACGTCATCCTCTTTTATAGCCAAGTCAGCATTTATAAATATATTTTTAAAATTAAATAATAAAACATGAGCGAAATGTCAAGAGGTTACAGTCTCGGTTCTAAACCACCTCTTCTAATCCGATTGTGAGGAGTGAAGTGGTAAAATATTTTACACATTTACATCGTAAACGGAACTAGTATCTCATTGACCCTAGCCGTGGTCTGGAACCTCGGGTTATAATCAGCGACCAAATACGCCGGAGACTTTCCTTTGCTCTTCTCGATAGGCAAAATCCATTGAGTGCCCTTGAGGCTATCCATCAGAGCCGCAGCTTCTTTCTTGGCTGCATCGTCCGACACGTACCCACCGAACTGCCTCACGGCTACGTAGGTTGGATTCCATGACTGAATGTGGAGGTCATCAGCCTGAGGTGGGTTCTGTTGGTTCTTTTTGGGGATGTAGAAGGAGACAGTGTAGACTGATTGTCCTGGCGTTGCTTGTTGTGTGATCACCGGTGCTGTCATGTTCATCTTCACCTTATCTTTGTTTTTTCCTTGTATGTAACTAAATAATCTGTAACGTACCCCAAAAACAAACTCAGTTTCGGTTTCACTTGTTAACACAAATTACTACATTCGGTACTTATGATAAGAATAAAATCTTATTCGGTTATTTGTTTTTGGACTTGTTTCTTTTCTAATTGTGGAGTAACTTATTTAAGTTATATAACAAAAAGATTGTATATTAGATTGAAAATGTAAGTTACCTTTGGAAACCGGTTTTGGTGGCTTGAGTCATGGATGTTGCGGAGATAGGACCAGTGGAGATCCATACCGCAGTGTTATACAAGCGGATCTCATAGGCGTATCCGGCCTCTACCAATTTAGAGGTAGGACACTCGTAGTGGTTACACGTCCCCGGCCGCATCCCATTAGATGGAGTCCATGGTGCGGGAACCTGAGCAGCAGATGATCCAACCACGACTAGGCTCAGGCAAAATAACAGTTTTAAGATGTTGAAACCGGTTTCCATTATTGATGAATAGAGTTATTTAAAATGAATATTTTGGTTTTGTTTAGATTCTCATTGAAATGTCTTGTGTAAATGGAGTATTTATAGATGAATTTTTGGGCAATGAGACAAGTTATTAATATATTTGACTAGTTAAACTTAGTACAAGTTTGAACTCTAATTTGGATTCAGATATGTCAAGGAAGTTATGAAATGCTTTGTGGATAATTTGATAAACGTTTGCCCATCCCTATATCAGAGCGGATATTTGCCTAAAAAAGGTTCATTAATTCATTTCTTATTAGTAACATATTGTTAGTCAACAAAATTTAAATTCCAAAAAAAAATATTAATTGGGACTTCTATTTTCTTTTATAGAGGCAGAATATTAAATCAGTGAGTAAAATTGCACAGTTTTATTTAAAAAGATAATATTTAAGAAGTGATCTATATTCAACTAAATAATGAAAAATATTATTATTATCAATTTTTGTGTAGAGAAAATTATTTTTCATTATACCTAATTCAACTAATGGTAAAATGGGAAAACTATTGTTCACTATAACTAATTCAACTAGCTACCCAGACTTTTTATAAATATAATAAGGTGGAACCATAATTGTATATATGTATCGATGACTTACTGAATGCATATAATTTTGTATAATAAAATAGTAAAATCAATATAAGATATTAATGATGAATTGATTCTATTTTGAGTCAGACCAAACGTAATGCTTTTATTTTATATTACATTTGAGTCTCTTCATATATATATGCTGGTCCTTTAATAGAAGTTGTTTTGTAAACCAAAGCACAAGCAGTTTCACTTTTGATAGCAATAAAACTTGAACATCGGGATATGTTCGGCAGCTTTGGCAGAACTGTGGGGAGTATATTAGGGTTTATGGATTGCATGGGAGAGACGGGTTAGACGGTTGGAGTTGGAGGTGGATTCGAAAGTGGTGGTTTATTTTCTTGTGATAGGGATTAGCAAGGCTCATCCGCTGTCGTTTCTGGTACGTTTGTGCTATGTCTTAATTTCAGGGGACTACACTGTCCGGGTTACTCACACGTATAGTGAGGCTAATCGTCTTGCTGACGAATTAGCAAACTATGCTTTTTCTTTGCAGTTAGGTTTTTATTCAGTTGATACTGTTCCGAGTGGTGTTGAGTCGATTCTTTCGGATAATGTCCAGGGGTAGCAGCTCGTCGTCGGGTTTGTCTTTAATTTTGAGTTTGAATAAATAAAGGGGGACTTAGTCTCCCCTCCCTTACCAAAAAAAAAAGGGGGGGAAAGAGAAAGTAATTAATTTACTTGAATTGCCAATGTAGTAGACCAAAAATAATCTCCAATTGAAAAAAAGGAAGGTAATTAATTGATTTGAATTGCCTAACAATATTTTATGTTAAGCCTCTTTGCAATGATAACATCATATATACTGTAATTTCATTTTCTAAGTTCATGAGTCAAGAACATTCTCTCTTTTTCATTCATGTCTCTCTCACAAAACACATCCTCTATATTACCAAACAAAAGAGTCGGTATCGATGCACCTGATCGTGTTGATCAAATATGTAAGCTTCCTGATGATATGTTGCTCAAGATCTTATCAGAATTGACCACAGAAGAAGCGATAAAGACATGTGTTTTGTCCAAACGATGGGAGAATACGTGGAACCAAATGTCAAATCTTTGCTTCGACATGCGAAAGATCATCACCATCAATGGGATTGTTCTTCCAGAGCTATTAGATCGTGCTGCTAAATTGATAACCAAGGTTCTTTTTATATCTCTCTCAATAATTTATCATACAATTTTCAATCATTTTTTATTTAAACAATGGATGAAAATCGAATATCTACAACCTTTTGAAACTAATTTGAATCAATGTATGAATGTGAAATCATAGACATTTGTAGGTATAAATTATGGATAATCCACTGAAAAATAATCAAGATAAGACCTATGATGTGATATATAACAAATAACCCAAAAACACAACTTATAACATTTAAGGATGATAGTTAATTACCGGGAAAATATTTGCGCCCAAATAACTGAAAATTTAAACAGCCAGAATTCTTATTTTGAATAACATATAACGGCATTTTGCATGAAACATTGTGACATCTAAAATCTTTTTTTTTGTCAAAGATATTTGAAAAAAAAAAATTATGACCTATAGATCCGAGTGTGTGTAATCTAGAAAAGCATGATCTCATGTCTTCTTCCACATGGAATAAATACATGCATACATAAAATTACGTTGTTTATGTCTGTTAATCTAATGGATTTAACAATTGATGTGCATCACAGAGCCATCTTAATGAGAATATTTTCCAAAAACATAATAAAATTATAAGAGTTATACAGATATTTTAGATAACAAATCTTAAATCTTTTTCTATAGAATTCAATATCTATTGCATATGTTAATAGACTTCTTTTTTTAATAAGTGTTTGTCATTATTTAGATCTTAATCATTTTTGCATTTCAGGTTATAAATAATCACAATGCCCATTTAGAAACTTTCATAGTATATCATTACTCATACCAATTGGAAGATGGGATGCTTGATTCTTGGATCCAAATACTGACTAGTATAAAGAAAACCAAAAAACTTATTCTTGGAAATTTTAATGGTCGTCTCCTACCAACGCCTGAATCCAATGTGCTCAAGTTGTCCCCAAATACATTCAACCATCCATACCTAACAACAGTCTCGCTATATCAATACATATTAAAGGATGCACACGCCTTTAATAATTGTAAGAATCTCAAGCACCTTGAACTTCATCAGATCTTTGGTGAGGTTAGTGTATTCAACAAAGTCATCTCCTCTTGCTCCTCCCTCGAGGTTCTTATCCTACAAATCTTTTTCAACAATCCAACTGGTCATCTGAAGATCATTGATCACAAAAATTTGAGAATTTTGTTCATGTCTTGCAACCAAATTGATGGCATTGAAGTGTGTGCACCTCATCTTGATATGCTCTCCATAGAATTTATCTTATGTGATATTGATAACGTCATTCTCGAAATTCCTAGACTCCCTTTTCGTAGAAATTATTGGGTTGCAGGAAAAATCTTTCCTCATACCAGCATTAATATCTCAAGCTCCACTAAGGTACAAGAAACTACATTTGGATTTATATATATATATATATATATATATATATATAGATATGACATATTAGTTTCACATGCTTGTTAATTGTAAATTTGGATCTCAGGAGAACGAAAGCAATTGGATGTTGACAGGTCCTGTCAACTATGTAACAAGACCCGCATCTTTATCTGTGAATGTAAATTTGACGAATCTGCAAGAAGTCGAGGTGCTAAGGAAAATATTAGGATTGTGGACTGAAAAAATGATAGAACTTGAAATATCATTTGAGGTATATCTCACTTTTATGCTTCAGTTTTCATTGGATGTTTTGATCTTAATTTTTTTTCTATTTAATCGTTTTGTTATACTATAAGATCCAATACAACATTTTTAACTTGTTATATATATATAGAATAACAATCTTCTTGGGGAAGAAGGAAATCCTTCTAACTGTGGAGCACAAGATAATATCTGGGAGAAGGTAGAACCGTTTCCCAACGCTGATTTTCGCGTGGATACTGTATGGATGTACAATTTCAGTGGTTCAAATGAAGAAGAGTTTGCACTAGCTTCACGTTTGGTGATGCAAAAGACAGTATTGAAGAAGCTGATGATCAAGACAACAACGTTTACTAAAAAGAAGAAAGATATAGAGCTGGCAGTTTCCAAACTAAATGAACTTCCAAAAGGTAACAAGGAGCTTAGTATCGAATGCTTCTACTGAGATTTGGTTTGAATCTATCTATAAGAAGTAACCCTTTAATTATTAGTTTGAAGATTATATCTTCTCAACTTTCAAGTTATTAATGTTTCAAAAATAATAATAAGATATAGACATAATGTTGTATTTAATTTTGGTTTTTGGGGATGTTTCGAGATAATATAATTTTATGTTGATTATATCATAGTTTTTTGAAGTTTTCTTTTAAATATTTATTACTTTACTACTAATAAAAGGGGCAATTTGAGCCTTCTCCTTGTGTCCACATCAGCAAAACGAAAAGCATTATGAAGAAGCCAAATAAGCAAGTAAATTCTCAAATCTAATTCTCTAATTTGTGTCATGGAATGCCACATATACCTCCATCATAGCTGCAAACTAAATTAAACGTCAAAACGTTTAATAGAAAATCAAAGCGTTATCCTTCTCAAAACTTCGTTAACGATTCGTCTCATCTATCTTTCCATCTGACTGTCCAAATTCTTCAACACTGATTTTCAACAACGTTAGAAACTCTTATTTAACTTGATTTTATGGGGTTTTCACTTCCAATCTTATTTCCTTTTTACCAAAAATCGATGGCTTTCCTTCAACTGACGTCGTTGTTCTCCAGTATACGTAGGAAACGTCTTTCGTTGTTATCCATATTTGAACAATGACAATTTCAAAAGAGAAGAGACAGAGACCGGATACATGCTATTGTGATGGAGCAAGAGAAGAAGATATCTTGGTGTCAAATTACTTGATATATGAATTGTGAGTAACCATGGCTTCCTTGACATATAGTTATTAGTTTCATCAAGTTTGTATGTGTTAGACTAAGAAGATAATGATGAATATGAGAAAGCTTTATTGTAGAAAATCAGAGAGGCTCTTCCATTTAAAGGCGTGTTTTGTAGAAATTCTTCGTTGCCCAATCAGGCATAGGTTTTCTCTTTACCAACACAAAGACAAAAAAAAAGATGCCAAGAAAAACGATTCTTGGTCTCTGGTTCATCCAACAACTTGGACACTGTAAGTATTACTTCTTATGATTTAGATAGTTTCCTAGAGATAAATCTACATATGTTTATAAGGTCAAGATATTTTCTTAACATTCACAATTGTCTTCTCGCTATTTTACATTTACAATATGTGCTGATAGGCAGGTGAATCATCAGCAAGCTTGGTGTCTTCTAGCCAAGCTTTTACAATCTCCCGCCTCACTAAAAACGTAGAATATTGCTCTCTTCATAACAAATCAGCTCAAGAAAACACGAAGATTACCTATGTTGAGTCTGAGATTGTTGCCATTGCCATTGCCGCAGTAGGAAAAGCATGAGCAGAAATAGAGTGTACGTATTCAGACGAGCCCACTGGAGAAAACAAGACAAACTACCCGTCTTGGCATGAAGAAAATAAGGAAAATAAATGAAATCGTTGCCAGTTCAATTGAATGCATAAGTGACAAACAATTGAAAAAACAAGAAACAAAATTTAGAGATGTCCAAGTCAATGTAAATAATCAAAGAACACATGCATGTATATGAATTTTGTTTCAGTGGTGAGGGATGACAAAGAGTTAAGGGCGGTATCAAAGGAAACGAAAACGTTGACATGAGAAGGGAGAGGAACAACGAAGAAATATTCACGTTGAACCATCGTAGCAACAATACTTAACAAATTGAAGTTACCTTTAAATCTTAAACTATAGTTACCATTTACCAACTTACCATGATCATCTTCATATTATAAATAAATGTGTATATATATATATAAGTATTCCAAAAAAAATATAACATGGTTTATCAACTAATATGATAGTCAAATGATCTACGGAAAACAGAAAATAACTAACATATTCTAAAACACTAAATTTCTTTTGTAATAAGCTAATATAAGAGTCACTTAATAATATTAGAAGAGTATAAAATTACTAATATCTATATAATAATCAAACAGCTAAAATATTTCTTAACATAAAAAAAAAACTGCAGGATTACCCAAGCTAAGTTGAAAACAAAGAGAACCAAATCAAAGCCACAAAAATAAAAGATGATAAAACCCCTCTTTTCAGAAAACCATAATAACAAATAAAAGATAATATAGGAATAAGATGCGAAAATTTTATACAAATAAACATTCAACATTTTTTTTTTTTAAATTAGTACAATACCATACATACTTTTAAAGTAAAGATGTTAAATACAACATCACATGTTTTTATAGCATGTATGTAAGAATTTATTTTTAAAACACTAAGTTAATCAATTATTAAAATACCCGGGCGTAGCCGGGATTAGTCTCTAGTATTAACATAAAAGGAAAACTATTTACAATGTAATCACATTCACATTCATATTAAGTGTACTGTATCCAAACCCATCCGACCCGACCCGAATCGAATGTAAAACTAAAGGTAAATGGGCCAAGGCCCATAAAAGAGAAACAATGGAAGAAGGAAGAGTCAAACGAAGAAAAGAAGCGATGGTGATGATGAGAGGACTCTTGTCGACAGTCTCAAGAGTAAAGCTGGAGCTTGCGAGATCAATAATGTCTGCAACAACATCCGTACCATCAATGGCGGAATTTCTCACTAAAAGACCTTACTCTCCTCCTTCTTGGTCTTCTCATCTTCGTCCGATTCCTTCCCACACCTTCTCCCTCGCTCACGTACGTTTAATTTCATCCTCCTCCTCTCTATGTTTTTTTTTCTTTTTCCAATTCTCCATTACTTTCACTGATCATCTTCTTCTTATTATATTACTCTTCAGCTTCCTACTCCGATCCATCGATGGAATCTTCCTGGTCTTCCTAACGGCACTGAACTCTGGATCAAGGTCTCTCTTCTCCTATCTAATCTCTTCTCCTACTACGCTCTTCTTCTTCCTTTTTACCTTACCGTTTTAAAATAAAAATTTGGCAGCGCGATGATTACACCGGCATGGAATTGAGTGGAAACAAAGTCCGAAAACTCGAATTCTTAATGGCTGAAGCTGTTGAACAACACGCCGATACCGTAATCACTATCGGCGGTATCCAGAGCAATCATTGTCGTGCTACAGCCACCGCATCTAACTATCTTAATCTCAGCTCTCATCTTATTCTCCGTACTTCCAAGGTCTTCTAGCTTCTGATTTTTTTTTTCACCTTACGATTCCGATATAATCTCTGTTTTGTTAGACGTGTTTGTTTATGTGTGTGTGTGTGTGTGTGTGTTTGCAGCTTCTTGCTGATGATGATCCTGGTTTGGTTGGGAATCTACTGGTTGAGCGTCTCGTTGGAGCTAATGTTCATCTTATCTCTAAGGAAGAGTACTCTTCTATTGGGAGTGAGGTTAAAGTCCATTGCGTTATGTTTTTTACTTACTAAGAATCATGAAAATGACTTAGCCTGATTAAAAAAACTTGTTCTTGGTGATGGTAATGATAGGCTCTTACTAATGCTCTGAAAGAGAAACTGGAAAAGGAAGGGAAAAAACCTTATGTTATTCCGGTTGGTGGATCAAACTCTTTGGGAACTTGGTGAGAGTGTGTGTTCTCTCATAAGAAACTATTTTAGTTCTTGCTAAGTGCAGTAACATGTGTGCAGCTTTAAGCACTTGTTTTAGATTGAATAGACATTATTAATCTATTGCTTGACGAACCTGGTTTGAGTCCTTTTAATAGACGCTAATCGTCCAGGGGTTATATCGAAGCAGCAAGGGAAATTGAAGAGCAGCTTAAAAGTAGACCTGATGGCCTTAAATTTGATGATATTGTGGTAGCATGTGGCAGGTTCTGCTTTTGCTTCCCTTTTGAATTTTTCTTATTTGTTACTTTTGTTTGCTTCACTCTCATTTTAGTTTTCTTTTGGATTGCTAGTGGTGGTACGATTGCTGGTATCTCATTGGGGTCTTGGTTGGGAGCTCTAAAAGCCAAGGTATACCCTTTCAGTTTTAGGTGCATCGCTCATAGTGAAGTTGACTGATGGCTGATCAGTTGAGTTTCATTCATTGTACAGGTTCATGCTTTCTCGGTTTGCGATGATCCTGATTACTTCTATGACTTTGTCCAAGGCCTTCTGGATGGACTTCACGCTGGTGTTAACTCTCGGGATATTGTTAACATCCACAATGTGAGAGTTCATGGCTTCTCTGTTTATGTGTTATCTATTTCGCGTTGGTGATTTCTCTTGGCTCCTTAGCAAAACACCACTAAGTGGAAAATTATGATACTAGCTTTTTCTTGTGTTCTTTCTGCAGGCCAAAGGAAAAGGATATGCCATGAACACGTCAGAGGAGCTTAAGTTTGTAAAAGAAGTTGCAAGTTCGACTGGTGTTATTCTTGATCCTGTTTACAGGTATGTTAAATATATTCTAGTTTTTCCTTTTTTTTTTTGGTGAGATATTCTAGTTTTTCCTTGTTCCTAGTAATATGTTTATAGTCGTCATTATCCCTTGAATCTCTCAAAGTAGCATCGTATTATATAGTGAGATTGACATTTGGGTTTTCGAGTGTTTATCTAGTGGGAAAGCTGTGTATGGTTTGATAAACGAGATGACCAAGAATCCCAAAAACTGGGAGGGAAGGAAGATATTGTTCATACACACCGGTGGGCTTCTTGGTTTGTATGATAAGGTTGATCAAATGGCTTCTCTGATGGGTAATTGGTGCCGGATGGATGTTTCAGAATCCGTACCAAGAAAAGATGGTGTTGGAAAAATGTTCTAGCATAACATAATCTGATTTGTAATATTCCTATGAAGATGAGACAGATTGAACTGTGCATTTGGCAGTGAATAAAAAAAACTCATTTCTGTTTTTCTATTCTCATGTAGTAAATGGCTCGAAGATTACGATAAATAAATTGGTGTGGTCACTCTTTCAATAGCTTTTTAAAGGAAATTGAAACAGAGGAAGCTCCTAACCACTTGACCAGAGCCAATGGTCAGATCTAAGAGTCTAGTTCATGTTCCAACCCCACTGCATTTGCTTTTGATGTTAGTCAGATTTTATAACATCCAGACATCTTGAAGTACTTTTGTATGTACTGATCCTAGTAAGTGTAAATTTGCGAGTTATTGAGAGATGGCTGCAACCACCACTTTAGGGTCCAAAAAAGAGTGAGCAAACAAACTTTTATTAGTGAAAATATATCATTTTGACGCAAATTTAGCAATTAATTGTTAGATTAACACTTCATTTTATCCAATAACTAGAATGACACAATTTTGACGTAAAAAAACAAAAATAACCCAGAAACTTTTAAAAAAAAATCTTTTTTAAAAAAAAAACGAAAAATCAAAAATTATTGTATTTAATATTTTGATTTAAAAATATGATTAATGAAAAATAGAAAATAAATAAAAAAATATGATGTTTATTTTTAATATAATTTATAAAAATAAAATATAATTTAAAATATAATGTATTAAAATAATATTATTGAAAAGATATGATTTAAAAATATGAAGTTTAAGATTATATAGTCTATAAAAGTTTTATAAAAAATATAATGTATGAAACTATAACTAAAAAATAATGTATATAAAAATATAAAAATAAGATTTATGAAAATATAATATCATATATAAAAATATGATTTTAAAATATGATGCTAAAATTTTTAATATGATTTAGGAAAATTAAATGTATAAAATATGCTTTAAATATATGAGTTTAAAAATATGATTTATAAAAAATATAATTAATAACAATATGACTGAAAAAAATATAACTTAAAACAAATTTGTTGTTACTATATTTTACATCTAATAAATTTGTTATCAAACACCAGATTTTTGGAAGCAAACAAAAAAACTGTCATAACGTAAACAAATCTGCCATAACATATGGTGTTCACATAGGTCATATTAGCAATTTTTTAAAAACGATATAAATCTGTTATCAAACGACAGATTTTAACGACAGATTTTTGGTTAAATTAAAAAAAACTATTGTAACTTTAAAAAAATATGTTATCATTAGAGGTCAACCTAGTAATTATTTCTCTGTAAAAAATCTGTCATGTTACGACAGATTTTTAATCAATAAAATAAATCTGAAATAACTGTGAAAAATAAATCTGCCAGATATTATATCAAATCTGTCATATATTGTGAAAGTATGTGGTGTCTTTATAAATAAGTCTGTCGTAAAAAATAAATATGTCGTCAATTATAAATCTGTCATAACTATAGTTAAAAAATCTGTCATCCAAAATAAATATGTCATAAATAAATCTGTCATATAAAAAATAAATCGGTTTGCAAAAACAAATCTGTAATACACAAATATATCTGTCACAACTAGTCCGACAGACTTTTGAAATATTTTAATTTTCTTAAAAAAATTCTGAGAGGGTAAATTTGACTTTATTTTTTTTCCTATTAAAGCAAAAAAGGTATTTTTGGCAAAAAAATAACTCATCTAACCCTCATTTATGAGTTACTTTAGTAATTAACCTGTTAATTTGAGTCAATCTAGTTTTTCTCCCATTTTATTATTCATACTAGTCGTATTTATTTGGATATCTCAATTCTCCAAAGTAAAAGTTAAATTCAGTAGAGCAATGCACATGGCTGAAATTGACATTTATAATCATTGATGTTTTCTTTTTTCTTCCTTTCATTCAAAACAGGCTTAACAGCAATATTCTAATCTACCAAGTAAAATTTTGAAACTCATTATAATTTTTTTGTGCAATATGCTTTATGCAAATTAAAAAATATCGTAGGAGTACAACAAGATGTAAAATTCATAAGATCTCGCAATGAACACATGTAAGACCTATGTAAATNAAAAAAAAAAAAAAAAAAAAAAAAAAAAAAAGACCTATGTAAATCAATATGTACTGTAGTACTAAGTACTAACATTGATCCACATCAATCTTATCGTTTCCTCTGTATCTATGATATCTTCTACTCATACCAAACTACAATAATAATATTTAATGGGTCCTATAAATGAAACTTTTGTCTGAAAACAAAAGAAATATGTTTGTTGAAAATATTTCAAACTATTTATCTAAATAGTCCATAGTATCATTATTGTTTTCTATGAAACACCAGCATTTTTGTAATTATTCAATTTTCATTGATATCAATCGTCGTGTCAACCTGATGTATCGTCCGTATATGAAAGAACTCAAATTACCAAAAAAATGATAAGAATTCAAATGGTTCTCTATCAAGTAGCTTTCTGTTGAGTACACCAATTTGAGGTAAAGAACAAAGTCACCAGTGAAAACTCAAAGAGCCGTCAAATCAAATTAGATAGAAGCAAAAAGAGAAAGTAAAATTGAATACACTTATTAAACAAACAAATCATACCACGTGATGACTTCCCACCACATTCCCAAAATTAGAAAAGTTTATCAAACCTTTGAAATCGCAGGTCATTTACATTACACATGGCTGTGAAAACGAGAGTGTTATGTAACAGTAAATTCATATTTGCCCCCACCAATTCTCATTTATCTTAGATTTTACCCCCCCCCCATTGTTAAAACTTAAAACTAATCATCAATGCATCCATTGACCTTTTAACATAGTCTGATGAGTCCCACACGTTGTCATTTCGCTGTCCACTAATTTTTTTTGACCGGAGGTCAAAATAATTTGACTTGATGTTGAGAAATGATATGTTCAGAGAATCGAATGTTTTTTCATTTGTGTGTGTGTGTAAATATGCTTATATGACTAGAAGAGAAATGTAAACTACATCTGATGGCATAACTCTAAGAGTATTTGTAGTAAATAACTATCATCTCTCTTCAATTACAATTACTTTTATACTCATTTTATATATTACATGTTATTTTACAAAATAATGCAAAAGCACCTTTAATCTCTTTTGAAATTTTTGTAGTTCTGTTGCTTTTAACGTTCGTCATTTTTCATTGTAAGTTGTTATTTTCAAATTTTAACAAAAACACTTAATCTCTTTTAGAATTTTCGTCGTCATGTTGTTTTAAACTGTTCGTCACTTTCTTTTGTACCATGTTACTTATTCGAATTACACATGAGAACAGAAGATCTATCTATTTCATGTTATTTATTAGTTATTATATGTTTTTTTCAAAATTACAATATGCTGTTGTATAATCCTCTTTCAATACATTGTATTTTTCTGAAAACCAATGTATTTTTTAGAAATTCAAGCTATTTTTCAATTGTTGTGTTATTTTTATGTGATCCATGTTATTTTTTACATTATCATGGTTTTTGTTTTTTTTCTTCACCTCGGTCCCACATCTCTCATTCTCTTAGTTGCAAATGGGGAGTAAGAAAAGGGTAATTTGGTCACAAGTTTCTTTTCATATGTGGGTCCATAGTTATTTTCCAATGAAAATAAACCTATAGTCATTTTCTTAATTCTATTTGGATTTTTGGATTCATAGTTATTTACTAATATTACCCTAACTTTAAAACATAACTGGGAATTGTAAAATATCCGATGACTACAAAAAATCTTGTGTATACTATTGATAACACAAAGTTAATTTTTTTAAAAAAAATTTACACGGATAAAAAGAACGGTAAGCGATACAAATGATTTTTTTTGTTCTTCTTGTGATTATTATGCCATGGATGAGGAACTGAAATGTAGAACTAGAATAATTGGAAATTCAATATCAAATAACTAAGAATCTAAGTACCAGATATTATAACACAAATATGTACAATTTTTTAGCGGGTAAAAAAACAATAAATAGTAGAAATCACTATAAAATGTCGTTACAAAATAATAGTAAAAACTAAAAAGAAAATATCATTTTTAGTATCATTTTAGTAATGGTTTTATGATCAAATCGCGTATATCTCATACTGGAGTGGTATTGTTATCAATCAACCCAAATATTTACAATTTTTTCTCTCTACATATCATTATATAGTATTTAACCATTGGTTAATGGCTTACAAACGAAACTAAGAATTTTATCATTGGAACTTTACTTATAGTAGTCTTTGGTCAAACATTTTTCAATAATAAAATTAATTTTCAACCCAGACTCCAAATCAATATAAAACAAATTTACAATTAGACTAATTTGAAGCCAAGTAGCAAAGTATGTAACAAGTTAAACTAAAGAAACGAAAATTGAATTAAACTAACAAACCATACCATGTGATGACTCCACCTCATTTCCAAATCTAGAAAAATAGTTATCCTGTAAGAAAAGTATCACTTCCACGAAATCACATGTCATATTTCTATGAAACAAATTTAGAGAATTCAGTATATCTAATTACTTTATAGTAATTTTATATTAATTACCCCCACAAAGTCTCATTTACTCATCTCAATTAATTTTTTTTTTGACAGCCAAATAATTAATAATTTTTAGTTCCCAAAGCAACCTTTTTATGGTATAGATTTACAATTAGAAAAAAACTATATTTATCTGCAAATTTTGTTGCATAACAAAAGTTATATACACGTGTCATACTTCAATAACTCGTGACATTGTCCGTAACTCCTATATCTTCGCATACACGAACAACTAATTTTGGTTATATATGATATAAATCATCTTTGACTATGTAAGTAAATAGGACAAATAAGTCATAAGTAATAAATATGATACATATTTACAATAAGACTAATTTGAGGTCAAAAAGCAAATTAGGTAACAAGTTAAACTAAAGAAAAGAAAATTGAATAAAACAGAAAAATCATCTCATGTGATGACTTCTCTCCACCCCATTCCCAAATTTAGAAAATAGCAACACTGTCAAAAAGTATCACTTCCACGAAATCACATGTCATATTTCTATGAAAACAAATTTAGAGAATTAAGTATATCTAACAAAATTAAAAGTAAATTCATATGATTACACCCACCAAATCATATTTACTCATCTCAATTAATTAATAGTTCTTAGTTCCCAAAACAACCGCTTTATAGTATAGATTTACGGTTAGAAAAAAAAACTATATTTATTTTGCAAATTTTGTTGCATGACAAATGCTATATACAGTAAAACCTCTATAAATTAATAATATTAGGACCAAGACATTTTATTAATTTATAGTGATATTAATTTACACTGTAAATTAATAATTATTAATTTATAGATATATTTTTAATTGTTTATTTTTTTTAAATTATGAATTGGAACAATTACAGCAAAATAAGATTAAACTTTCGGATGTTATAAATTTTATGGTTTAGGAATTGAACTTGTAATATTTATAAAGCATTATTGACAGTAAATTACAAATACTATAAACAAATTGACTTATACACATGACATACATAAATTCAAATTTATGAATAATAATAATATTAATTCTCATATTTTAATAATCTGTCTAATTATCAAATTGTAAATGATGCATATCTAAAAATTAAAACTTTAAAATTTAATTATTTGTATGACATGTTATAAAATATTTTAGAGATATCATTATAGTTTGAAAATACAACATTACAAATGTTCTATAGAAATGAGTTTTAGNTTAATAATCTGTCTAATTATCAAATTGTAAATGATGCATATCTAAAAATTAAAACTTTAAAATTTAATTATTTGTATGACATGTTATAAAATATTTTAGAGATATCATTATAGTTTGAAAATACAACATTACAAATGTTCTATAGAAATGAATTTTAGGAGAAACATACACTATTATATCAGTGAATATATATATATAAATTTACATGATTATTAATTTATGATATTATTGGGACCATATTTTACATTGAGATTTCAAAAAAATTATTATCTTATTATCTTATCGAATATTGTTAATTTTTACATTGGCCCGACTTGGGACCAGCAAAATTTATTAATTTATAGTGATTATTAATTTATAGAGTATTAATTTATAGAGGTTTTACTGTACATGTGTAATACATCAATAACTCAGTGACATTTTCTGTAACTCCTATTTCATCTTCGCATACACGAACAACAAATTTTGGTTATATATGTATAAATCATCTTTGAACATGTAAGTAAATAGGACAAATAAGTCTTCACCAAATCTCATTTACTCATCTCAATTAATTAATAATTCTTAGTTCCCAAAGCAACCTCTTTATGATATAAATTTACGGTTAGAAAAAAACTATATTTATTTACAAATTTCGTTGCATGACAAATGCTATATACGCGTGTAATATATCAATAACTCTTGCCATTGTTTGTAACTCTTATCTCATCTTCGCATACACGAAACTAATTTTGTTTATATATGTATAAATCATCTTAAAAACTACATTGGAAATAGAAATCATCTTTGACTAGTTTAACTTATTTCATCTTCGCATACACGAAACTAATTTTGGTTATATATGTATAAATCATCGTTGACTATGGATGTAAATAGGACAAATAAGTCCTAAGGAATATGAGATTTACAATAAGACTAATTTAAGGTAAGCAAAGTATGTATTAAGTTAAACTAAAAAAAAAAAAGAAAATTGAATTCGGACAAATCATACATGTGATGACTCCACCCCAATTCCAAATTTTGAAAATACAGTAGAACCTCTATAAATTAATAAGGTCGGGACCATGAAATTTTATTAATTTATAGAGGTTTTAATTTATCGATAAATTAATAATTATTAATTTATCGATAAATTAATAAAATATTAATTTATGAAGAGGATTTTTTATCAGAAATTCAGAGTTTAGAAGAAATTGCTGCTACTATTTTTCAAGGTGATGATGAAGTTGAAGAAGATATGACGATACCTTTAGAACTAATTACATATAAGGAAGCAATTATCGCGTCAAGAACTCTCTACAATTTTTGGATGCGATTTAAGAAGACAACACCAGAAGTTTTTGATGCAGTCAGAAAAATTAGAGATGCTCTCCAACAAGAATGCAAATTCAAGAACAAACAAACAACAATATATTCATATTTCACTAAATATTCTTAGATATATATATATATATATTAGTTTATTTTGATTATTAATTTATGATATTGATGGGACCATATTTTTACATGGGGTTTTTTAAAAAGTTATTAGTTTATTATTTTATCGAATAATGTCCAAAATTACACTAGTCCCAACTTGGGACCGGAGAAATTTATTAATTTATAGAGGTTATTAATTTTGCGAGTATTAATTTATAGAGGTTCTACTGTAGTAACACACTTCCATGATCACATGTCATATTTCTATGAAAACAAAATTAGAAAATTAAGTATATCTAATAAATTTATAGTAAATTCATACTCTCCCTGTTTCACAAAGAGTGTTATTTTGACATTTTTTCCTTGTTACAAAAAAATGTCATTTTATGTTTCCAATGCAGTTTTTAAGATTAAACTTCTTTTTTGATTCCTCATTAATTAGAAATATTAAAGTTATAGTGTATTTATAAAAAGTAAAACAATTTTTTTAATAGTTTTCTTAATTTATGTGCATTATATCAAAATGACACTATTTATGAAACAAAATGAGTATTAATTACACCCACTCAGATCTTATTTATTCATCTCAATTAATTATTATTTTTTAGTTTCCAAAGCAATCTCTTTATGATATAGATTTACAATTAGAGAAAACTAGTATATTTATTTGCAATTTTCTTTTTATGAAAAATATCTTGCATGACAAATGCTATATACACATGTAATACATCAATAACTTGTGACATTGTTTGTAACTCCTATTTCATATTTGTATACACGAACAATTAATTTTGGTTTTATATCTATATATATATAAATCATATTTGATTATTTAAGTAAATAGCACAAATATGTTCTAAGAAATATGATAGAGATTTACAATAAACAAAAATTGAGGCCAAAAAGTCAAGTATGTAACAAGTTAAACCAAAGATTTTTTTTTGAATGAAACCAACAAATCATACCATGTGATGATTTCACTCAATTCCCAAGTTTAGAAATAGCTACTATGTCAATAAATATTACTTCTACGAAACCACATGTCATATTTCTATGCAAATAAATTAGAAAATACGTATATAAATAAATTTATAATAAATTAATATTAATTACTTATACCAAATCTTATTTACTCATTTCAGTTAATCAATAATTTTTCTTAGGCCTGGGCATTCGTGTCAGCGTTTGGGTTCGGTAGTTCGGGTTATCGGGTATTCGGGTTTATAGATTTGGAAACCAATCGGATATTATCTATTATCGGGTCGGGTTCGGTTCGGTTTGTGTCAGGTTCGGTTAAGTTCGGATTTGCACCCGAACCGAAAATAAAATCGGATAACCGATCAAAACCCAATGTACATGTAAACTTTTGCACTCTCAATACACACCATTACAAAATACAAACACAAAAACATTGAGAAGAAAGAGTAAAAGAGATAGAAATCTAAATCCAATATACATAAAAGGAGTTCCATGACATTAAACCAATCATGAATTGGTTATCAAAGTCAAACTCTACAAAATATTAATACAAAACAGATTAAGTACTTTGTAATCAACAAATAAGAAACTAAATCAAATCAGTAAGTGTACATTTTTCAAGCTCATCTTCAAATTCAACTTCTGCAAGTATCTGTGCATTTGTAAGCACCTTTGATACACATTTGATGTCTTGTTTCATCCATTGCTCTGTACACATCAAAACTTCAACCATATAATGAGTTAGACAACTTCTATATGGGTCTATTATTCTCCCACTATTGCTAAATGCACTTTCAGAAGCAACACTCGATGCTTGCATAGCAAACAGATCACGAGCCATCTGTGATAGAATTGGATACTTGCCACTGTTTACTTTCCACCAAGAGAGTATATCATACTCAATACCCATCATGACTTCAGGATTCTCAACCTTTTCTCTAAGATATGTCTCTAGCTCATATGTGTTCCTAACTCCAATCTTTTTAAGCAATGTATTGTATCTATGCTCCACTGGATTGTACCCACAAAACTCATCCTCTTGAGTAGATTCAGATCGTTCCATAGGCTGCTCTTGAGTAGCTTGAGATGCATTCTCATTTGGCATTTCATCATCGGGTTGGACAGTCTTGTTTCTCTCACTATACTCCTTATACATATCCTGCATGATGCTAATAACTGATTCATACAACACCTTAGATGTTTTACTACCTTCCCCATACAGATCCTCAAAACACATTTTGGCAAACTGCATCTTTTTTCTTGGATCAAAAACACTAACAATTATCAACATCTTGTTAATGTTTTTCAAGTCATCCCAATATTTTTCGAATTTCATAAACATTTCCTCAGCTTTTAGTTTAAGATCAGCATCTAAACTATTACAGAGCAACTGAAGCTTTCCTGCTATATTAACTATCTCACTGTAACACTTGTGTGCATTCAGAGTAGTAGAAGCTGAAATTACCAATGTGGATTGATAGAAAATATTAAGAAACTTCACTAACCTCTCAACCTGACGCCAATAATCTGCTGTAGGTGGTCCAATCATTTTCTTACCATTATCAACCTCTAAGAAATTATCATTATACAACTTATCCTCAAACTCTATCCTATCAAATGCTCCCTTGAATTTAGCAGCCCTTGTCAACATCAAAAAGGTTGAATTCTATCTAGTTTTCAAATCTAGAGGCAAACTACCCCTTGTCATCCTACCAGTATAAACCCTAAGTTCAAATGCCTTTTGTCTAGTAGTCCCTGACCTTACATACGAGATGCCATTACGAACTGCAGTCACACTTTCGGCATAATCAGACATCTCATCCTTCACTATCAAGTTAATGATGTGACCAGCGCATCTAACATGCATAAAATCTCCATTCATCACCAACGATTCATCTGATACCAAGGAGAAACTAGACTGAAAACTACCCAGTGCATTACTATTAGCAGATGCATTATCCACAATAACACATAATACTCTTTCAATTCCCCAATCAGCAAGGCAAAGAATAAAACACCGGTTAAGTACTAATGCAAATCGTGGGTCTCAACCATTCAACCCAACAATCATGAAAACGATTGAATATTAAGTACTAATGAAAACGATTACTTGTTTAAATCACTTAAACATGACAATATCAACCTCGATGATGTTTGCTTCAAGACCCAACAAATAAGTAGACAAAGCCAGAAAATATTACTTGTTTCAAACGATTACTTGTCATGTTTACTTGATTCAAGACCCAACAAACGATTACTTGTTTAAATCAGTTAAACATGACAAATCTTACCAACACAAATCGTGGGTATCAACCATTCAACCCAACAATCATGATTCATCACCCAATCCAAAATCATTTTCAGTTTCAGATGCAAACGAGTATGAATATCAAGTAATCAACCCAACCATCATAATTCATATTTCATCAACTAAAAACGATTACTAGTTTGAAAATTCAATAATCAAATCACCTAATGAAGCATGTTTTTTGAAATAATACAACAAGAAAACCAAAAAAAAAAAAGCAAACAACTAACGATTGAACAAGATGAAACATAGTACCTGAGATTGCCTGCGGAGAAGATAAATTGGGGATTTAGGGGTTCCAGCTTGAAGAATTAGGTTTTATATCGATAAGTTGGTTATCGAATCTCACAAAATCAGCGTTGAATTCGGGAAAGGAAATTGGAATGAATTGGCATAGGAAACAAAGAAAGGGAATTTAGGATTTAGGGTTAGAAGATCATAATTAGATCGAGTTCATTCGGGTTCATATCGGGTATTGGGTAATACTCGATCAGATACAGATATCCGATGTAGTATTAGGATGAAACCGATCGGGTTTTAGCACAAACCCGTACCCGTACCGAACAGGTTTAAGGATCCTCTCCTTGATAATTACACTTCATTAATCATTATTACTATCTTTTGACATTTCCATCTAGCTAGCTTTGTTTCGTTTCTTTTCCACAATCCGTCCGCCCTTAATTACCATAGCCGAGAAAAATATTCGTTTTAATTTTCAAAACTTAAAGAGTTAATCGCATGACGGGTTTGAGCTTTACATGCATTGGTAGACTATTATATTTATACATGCATGTATAATTAATACTAGTTGCATGTCAATTTGTATAATCTAATACACAATATGGCCTACTTAATTAATTAGTTCAGATTCATACTAAGATAAAATGACGGCCGGTTTATTATCAATAATGACCTAGTAGTGTGCATGCATTAGTAGCTACTTGAACGAATAGAATAAATTAACGCCAAACCTTGAAGATTAATCGAGGTTAAGTAGGTAACGCATTACACTAATTAATTTAATCGGCTAAATATGTAAAAAATGTACTTAATAATAAAGTATAAAAACTAAACAAAGTATTTGGGTATATAAAGCGACAAAAATGTTTTTCGTCATTGTTGTTTTCGAGAAGGTTCTTTTTATTTATTTTTTGGAATTAAGAAATATTATGCAAATCCACGTCAGCAGCGCATTACAAACGATGAAAGACCACAACACGACCTTTGGGTCAGCATTACGAAGACCCAACCCTGACTCGGCACGTCGTCAAATACCAGCTAATTAAGTACGAGGGTAAAATCGTAATTGATTTACACCAAAGAACTCTTGAGTTGCTCGCCGCGAGCGCAGAAAAAAAAAAGTGGAATTTAAAGTGGCAGCAGTAAAAATCATATTTTCTTTGTTATCTCGTTTGGTTAGGGGAGCTGAGAGAAAAAAGAGAAGAACACATAGAGAGAGAGAGAGAGAGGTAGGGTTGGGTGTTTCTGTACGGAGTTTTTCTCGGTTAATCTAAGCTTCTCCGGCGAGAGATTGTAGCTTTCTCAGGTAGAATCGCGGTGGTTTTGAGTTTGTTCTTCACTTAATCTGTGTTCGATCTGCGTGTTTACTTGATTTTTTCCTTCTCTTACTCGATTGGGTGGATCCGCTTCTTTTTGGGGTTATAGTTCACTGATAGTTTCGTCTTCTTCGTTGATCTCTGTAATTTCGGATCTATTTACTTCGTAGCGGTTTATAGTGTGTGTTTGTATCGTGTTCGTCTTCGAAGATAATTAGGGTTTTCTTTTTGTTGCTTGCTTTTTTTTGAAGGTTTCGTGCTTGTTTTCTTACTTCTTTTTCTGCTTACGTCACTGATTGTAGCGGTTTTTGTATTGTTCGTCTTCGAAGATAGTTAGGGTTTTTTTTTTTTTTTATCCTTGTTTGCTTCGATGCTTTGATAAATTTGTGCTTGTTTTCTTACTACTTTCTTCTGATTTAGGTATTTGATTGTTTCTTACTTCGTTTTCTATGTTTGCTTTCATCTTTCAAGGATAAGTTAGATATGACTCGCTGGTTTTGTTGTTATTTTCACAGGTAACATAATGGTTAGAAAGAGAAGAACTGATGCTCCATCTGAAGGAGGCGAAGGCTCTGGTTCTCGTGAAGCTGGTCCAGTCTCGGGTGGTGGACGTGGTGGTGGACAGCGAGGTGGTTTCCAGCAGGGAGGTGGAGGAGGACAACACCAAGGTGGTTTCCAGCAAGGAGGTGGAGGAGGACAACACCAAGGTGGACGGGGTTATAACCCTCAGTATCAACAGGGTGGTCGTGGTGGTGGTGGTGGTCGTGGATATGGCCAACCACCACAACAGCAACAACAACAGTATGGTGGTCCACAAGAGTACCAGGGAAGAGGAAGAGGACCTCCTCATCAAGGAGGTCGAGGAGGGTATGGTGGTGGCCGTGGAGGCGGACCTTCTTCTGGACCGCCACAGAGACAATCAGTTCCCGAGCTGCATCAAGCTACCTCACCTACTTATCAAGCGGTGTCTTCTCAGCCTACACTGTCTGAGGTGAGTCCTACCCAGGTGCCCGAACCTACTGTTCTGACTCAGCAATTTGAACAGCTCTCTGTCGAACAAGGAGCTCCCAGTCAAGCAATCCAGCCTATACCTTCTTCTAGCAAGGCTTATAAGTTTCCAATGAGGCCTGGTAAAGGACAGAGTGGAAAACGTTGCATTGTGAAGGCTAACCATTTCTTTGCTGAACTGCCTGACAAGGATTTGCACCAGTATGATGTGAGTTTTGGTTACCTTGTTCCCTTAGCATTAGCTACCCTACATCTAATGTCTGTTTATGGATTAACCTGACAAAATGTGTTCTTTCTGTTAGGTTACAATTACTCCAGAAGTTACATCAAGGGGTGTTAATCGTGCTGTGATGAAACGACTTGTTGATTCATATCGTGAATCACACCTTGGAAAGCGTCTTCCTGCCTATGATGGTCGGAAAAGTCTGTACACTGCTGGACCACTTCCGTTTGTCTCTAAAGAGTTCAGAATTACTCTACTTGACGAGGAAGAAGGGGCTGGGGGACAAAGGTCAAGTTCTTATATTTTTTTGTTTGCTTTTTTTAATAATGAATTTTCAGAATAAATAATGTATTCCCTACTTAACAGACGAGAGAGGGAATTCAAAGTGGTGATCAAGCTAGCTGCACGTGCTGATCTGCATCACTTGGGATTGTTTTTAGAGGGGAAACAAGCTGATGCCCCACAAGAAGCTCTGCAGGTTCTTGACATTGTTCTTCGTGAGCTGCCTACCTCTAGGTACCCGGTTACCCATCCTAGGATGTTTTCTTTGTGACTACCATTCTTGTAAGTCTCAGCTGTTTCAGTTTTGCTAACATATTAGAAACAGGTATACTCCGGTGGGCCGGTCTTTTTATTCCCCAGATATAGGAAGAAAGCAATCATTGGGCGATGGCTTGGAGAGCTGGCGTGGATTCTACCAAAGCATTCGTCCCACACAGATGGGCTTATCACTCAATATTGGTGCGATGGCTTACTGTATTACAATCAATAATTTTTGATTTCTGGATCTCCTTGTAATATTTCAACTGACATTTGTGCTGTAATTTTGTGTCTTATGTAGATATGTCATCGACAGCATTCATAGAGGCATCCCCTGTGATTACCTTTGTCTGTGATTTGCTGAACCGGGATATTTCTTCTCGCCCTTTATCTGATGCTGATCGCGTGAAGGTATGAGTCAGTTGACATTTTCTGGTAATAATTTTTTAATCACTTTCTATAGGAAGTGAATAGCTGTGTTCATCTATTCTTTTTTTGTATAATGAATTTCAAATATTCTTCTGTCAACAGATAAAGAAGGCTCTTAGAGGTGTCAAGGTTGAAGTGACTCATCGTGGAAACATGCGTCGGAAGTACCGTATTTCTGGCTTGACTGCTGTGGCCACTCGGGAATTGACGTGCGTATTTGTTTAAGCTTTGTTATTCTTATTTCGTGAATGGTGTGAACCAGATGAAATTAATTTATACTTTTTGCTTTACCCTTTTCAGATTCCCAGTAGATGAAAGAAATACTCAGAAATCTGTTGTAGAATACTTCCACGAAACATATGGCTTTCGCATTCAGCACACTCAATTACCATGCTTACAAGTTGGGAATTCTAACAGGCCAAATTACTTACCAATGGAGGTAATATTGAAATACATCATCAACTTTGATTAGATCACCAATCCTTCCTATTCTAATGCTTGTTGTACAGGTATGCAAGATTGTTGAAGGCCAACGATATTCGAAAAGATTGAATGAAAGACAGATCACTGCTTTGCTTAAGGTGACCTGTCAACGCCCCATAGACCGAGAAAAAGATATCTTGCGGGTATGCTTCTTTATTTTTGCGAGTTTCTTATTGCTAGCCTATCTTGCTAGTCATTTTAAATGATGTAAACTGTCAAGGATCGTTGTAAAATCTGTTTCTTCTTGCTTGGTTGCGTGTGTTTGTTTGAATTAAGTGACTTTTTCAATTCATATCATGCTATTAATTTTAAATCCATATAAACTGGTGGTGAAAATCTCAATAGAGGAATGAATAATTTTAACACCTGTTTCTTCGCACTTGTCTGCATGTGTTTGCTTGAAACAAGTGAGTTAGCTTGAGATGATGCCTTTAGCTAATAATAGATAGTGAGGCCAATCACCATATTCAGAGTTGTGCTTTTAATTTAGCTGCCTGCTTATCTGTTTTATGGAGAAATTTTGTGTAGATATTTATCACTTCGAAGTTTTTAGCATGTAAATGTTAAGTATTCATCTACTGTTGAATACTCAATTGTTTATTTCTAACAAATACTATCATTTTCTTTGATTGGCTAGACGGTACAACTCAACAATTATGAGAAAGATCCCTATGCTCAGGAGTTTGGCATCAAAATAAGTACGTCTCTGGCTTCTGTTGAGGCTCGTATACTGCCTCCTCCATGGGTATGGTACTCTTTCCTCTTGTTTTTTTGCTTTTACGCTTTCTTGTATATGCAAATTTGGGTTCCAAAGTGAGTTTACTGCTTTTTTTCCTGCAGCTTAAGTATCACGAGTCTGGAAGAGAAGGAACTTGTTTGCCTCAAGTTGGTCAATGGAATATGATGAATAAGGTATAGATGAAAACGCTCCTGGTTTTCAACTAAGCGCTTGAATCTTATTTCCTTGTGTTACCTATGTAATTATGCTGTCAGTTCTTTCAAAGAATGTTTCCTTCGTGTTCGTTTTTGCAAGTAAATGATCACAACATTTTCTGTTGTCTGACTGCCATGAGTTTCTCTGCAGAAAATGATCAATGGTGGAACAGTGAATAATTGGATCTGCATCAACTTTTCTAGGCAAGTGCAGGATAATCTAGCACGTACGTTTTGTCAGGAACTTGCTCAAATGTGCTACGTATCTGGCATGGTGAGTCTTTTAAAGCACAGCTTAATCAGCTAGCACAACGTGATCTGTTTATTATTAACCTTTCCTACTCTATATTTTGATTGCAGGCATTTAATCCGGAACCAGTCCTTCCACCAGTCAGTGCTCGTCCTGAGCAAGTGGAGAAGGTCTTGAAGACTAGATATCAT
>NC_025687.1:22689780-22719495 GCF_000633955.1 Camelina sativa | reverse complement strand
TGGAGAAATTTTGTGTAGATATTTATCACTTCGAAGTTTTTAGCATGTAAATGTTAAGTATTCATCTACTGTTGAATACTCAATTGTTTATTTCTAACAAATACTATCATTTTCTTTGATTGGCTAGACGGTACAACTCAACAATTATGAGAAAGATCCCTATGCTCAGGAGTTTGGCATCA
This sequence comes from Camelina sativa, assembly GCF_000633955.1. Classification (NCBI taxonomy): domain Eukaryota; kingdom Viridiplantae; phylum Streptophyta; class Magnoliopsida; order Brassicales; family Brassicaceae; genus Camelina; species Camelina sativa. The sequence goes on along the minus strand of NC_025687.1, from coordinate 22,719,313 downwards.
AAATAAGTACGTCTCTGGCTTCTGTTGAGGCTCGTATACTGCCTCCTCCATGGGTATGGTACTCTTTCCTCTTGTTTTTTTGCTTTTACGCTTTCTTGTATATGCAAATTTGGGTTCCAAAGTGAGTTTACTGCTTTTTTTCCTGCAGCTTAAGTATCACGAGTCTGGAAGAGAAGGAACTTGTTTGCCTCAAGTTGGTCAATGGAATATGATGAATAAGGTATAGATGAAAACGCTCCTGGTTTTCAACTAAGCGCTTGAATCTTATTTCCTTGTGTTACCTATGTAATTATGCTGTCAGTTCTTTCAAAGAATGTTTCCTTCGTGTTCGTTTTTGCAAGTAAATGATCACAACATTTTCTGTTGTCTGACTGCCATGAGTTTCTCTGCAGAAAATGATCAATGGTGGAACAGTGAATAATTGGATCTGCATCAACTTTTCTAGGCAAGTGCAGGATAATCTAGCACGTACGTTTTGTCAGGAACTTGCTCAAATGTGCTACGTATCTGGCATGGTGAGTCTTTTAAAGCACAGCTTAATCAGCTAGCACAACGTGATCTGTTTATTATTAACCTTTCCTACTCTATATTTTGATTGCAGGCATTTAATCCGGAACCAGTCCTTCCACCAGTCAGTGCTCGTCCTGAGCAAGTGGAGAAGGTCTTGAAGACTAGATATCATGATGCCACATCCAAACTCTCTCAAGGAAAAGAAATTGATCTGCTTATTGTCATTCTGCCCGACAATAACGGATCATTATATGGTATGTACCATGTTCTATGCGCTTCATTGTCTGCTTTTACTTATTACACACTTTTGGTTGTTCTTTTTCCTTATATGATCTATTGCAGGTGATTTGAAACGCATATGTGAGACCGAACTGGGCATTGTCTCTCAATGCTGTCTGACGAAACATGTCTTTAAGATGAGCAAACAATACATGGCCAATGTTGCGTTGAAGATTAATGTGAAGGTTGGAGGAAGGAATACAGTGCTTGTTGATGCTTTATCAAGGCGGATTCCTCTAGTCAGTGATCGCCCCACCGTCATATTTGGGGCTGATGTTACGCATCCTCACCCTGGAGAGGATTCAAGCCCGTCTATTGCTGCTGTAAGTTGATCTCATATTAAATTCTACTTCTTTAAACAGATTCTTCTGTTTATCTTTCTGGCCTTGACCTTTTTGAATAGTGCTTGTCTGATTGACAATGAAATTTGTTTTTCAGGTTGTTGCATCCCAGGATTGGCCTGAAATTACCAAATATGCTGGATTGGTCTGCGCTCAGGCACATAGGCAGGAGCTCATTCAGGATCTGTTCAAAGAGTGGAAGGATCCTCAAAAAGGGGTAGTGACTGGTGGCATGATAAAGTACGTCTTGATATTCAGACAAGCGCATTTTTTTTTAGCTTCAGCTTAACTCTACTACTACTTGGTTTTTAGCTCCAGCTTGCTCTTAAGTAACAGATCTGTTCTCTTTTTTTTTTTTTCCCTTAATTTCTGACAGGGAGTTGCTCATAGCCTTCCGTAGATCAACTGGGCATAAACCGCTACGGATCATCTTCTACAGGTAATTAACTCTACTTATGGCATTTAATTAACTATATAACTTCGTATCTTTCGTTCTAAAATGTATTATATGGTATTTCCCTACAGGGATGGTGTCAGTGAGGGACAATTTTACCAAGTTTTGCTCTATGAACTTGATGCTATCCGCAAGGTAAGAGAAACTTCTAACAAATGACTTGTGTTATGTGCTGGCTGTCTTTCTTTTTAATCTGACTTTAATTCAACCCATTTCAGGCATGTGCTTCGCTGGAAGCAGGTTATCAGCCACCAGTGACGTTTGTGGTGGTGCAAAAGCGCCATCACACGAGGCTGTTTGCTCACAACCACAATGATCGTCATTCGGTGGACAGAAGTGGAAATATATTACCTGGTGAGACACGTTTGGATCTTTGTAAATTTTTGAGTCTACTTAATTTAGCTGCAAATCCTTTTTGCATTGGTTTTAACCCCCTTTTGTTGATTTTAGGCACTGTTGTGGACTCTAAAATATGTCACCCTACAGAGTTCGACTTTTACCTATGCAGTCATGCTGGTATTCAGGTATAATTCATAATCTCAAACAGTTATAATCTCAGTGAGTGGGTGAGATTTTATGGAAGTGTTTAACAAATCAAAATTCCATGAACAGGGCACTTCTCGACCTGCTCATTATCACGTTCTTTGGGATGAGAACAACTTTACTGCAGATGGACTTCAATCTCTGACCAATAACTTATGTTACACGTAAATATCTTTTGCCCTTCGTTATATTATACGTTGTTTGTTGTACAAGTGTTTAAGATAAAGAGGAAAAGAAGTTTAACAACATTAAACCTACCTTTCTTTGTCTTGGACAGGTATGCAAGATGCACACGCTCGGTTTCAATTGGTGAGTTTTGTCTTTCCATCCCTTAATTATTGACATCTTGATATTGATAGAAAGAATAGAAAATTAAGTATTTTGGTGTTTTGGGATATTGTAGTGCCGCCTGCATATTATGCACATCTAGCAGCATTTAGGGCTCGATTCTACATGGAGCCAGAGACATCAGACAGTGGGTCGATGGCTAGCGGGAGCATGGCACGTGGAGGTGGAATGGGAGGTAGAAGCACACGTGGGCCTAATGTCAATGCTGCAGTGAGGCCACTCCCAGCACTGAAAGAGAATGTGAAGCGTGTTATGTTCTACTGCTGAGTTGATTCACCTCTACTCTATCTATCTTTTTTTATCTGGCTCTAAGTAATGAATAAAATCATGTTTGCTTTCTAATTCTAGTGTCTGTCTCTACTTGTCACTGAGAAGTTGCTGCAAGTCTAGTATTTTGGATATTTCAAGTTCTGCTACTCTTTCTATATGGGTATGATGAGATGCCTTATGATGTGTTTGACAATGACTAAACTTTTTTCAAAACAGACTTTGGTCCTTTCTTTAATTATGTGTTAAAGTAGTATTTAAGATTATTTTATAATGTTATTCGTAGTTTCAACCACACTACATGTCTAAAAATTGTATTAGTAAGATACTTAAACCGACGTACACAAGTACCATATTTTTGTTTTCCATTGGCAATATCTGCTATGCTCTGAAATTGAGCCAAGCATGTAATGTGCTTAAGTTACTGGGGTTCAGAGCCTAGAGGGCATGTGCGTAAGATGCCTAAGCGGAAAATTTACAATTTTTTTTGTTAAGGCGGATATTACTGCCTCTTTTATGCTTTCTGTTGATTCAAAAGATTTCCGAAATCTCACCCTCCCTATGTTATACCCGATGAAAGAGTCCTTTCCGGATATTTGCAGCATTTATTGTAAATTCTTCAAAGCCCATTAATGTCTCCCATATCCATCTCTCTCTGATTCAGGCGTTTGCCTTTTTCTTCCTTGTAATTTGAAATATGGAGTTTTTTGAATTTGCCTTGAGCTTGCCCTGTTTCTCTACCTTCCTTTAACCTGCAAAGTAATCACTCTTGGTGTGAAGACAGAACACATGGATGCCTCTCAGCTTCCTCTTCCACAATTGCCATCTCTCTCCGGTAAAGTAATCTTCCTATTCAAACACTCAGACTTCTTTGTATGCGTTATTGTGCTTATTTGGTTTGTTTGGTTTGTTTTATATCTTGGTGAATGAACACAGAGCTCGAGTCTCGGATGCAAGTGTTGCGCGTCTCTGCTCTTGACGAAAACCAAACCGGTGAAACGTTTTCTCAACGTGCTGAGTGGTTTTACCAGAGACGTCCTCTACTTCTTTCACTCTGTCAAGATCTCTACGATGGTTACGCCACTCTCTTGGACCGTTTCGATAACTCCAAACTGCAAAACCCTAAACAGCTCATTCCTCATGACAATGATACCGATACGGACATCACTTCTGAAGTAGAGAGCATCTTGTCCTTTCAACAGATTGAAGTCTCCACTTGTGATAAGCAAAAGAACATTGAAGAGTTAGTCTCGCAGCTCGTGAGTGCAAACTCGGAGAAAGATTTGGCCAACCACGAGTTACAAAGCAGAGAACAAAACTAGCAAGAAGCTTCCAAGACGATTGAGTTGCTAAAGAAGCTTGTGATGTTGCTTGACATGGAGAAAGAAGTAGCCGTGGAGGAAACCGCAAATCTCGGATACAAACTCACTTCTCTCTTGGAAGAGAACCGTGAGCTCGCTACTGAAGCGCTGTTTATGAAAAAGGAGGCAGTTAAGCTAGCAAGGTGCGTGCTTAAGATGAGGGATGAACATTTTCACAAGGTGTGTCATCTTCAGAACCAAATCTACACGATGCAGTCATCGAGAGAGGCTATCTACGAAAATGTAACCCCGCCGAGAGTCTTTGGATTGGATAGTAGTAAGAACAAGAGCAAGAAGAGAAAGATGAGTGACACAAGAAGTAGTGAAACTGGAGAGAAAAAGAGATCCAAGTGGTTAAAGAGACTCAATACCATCAATCCCTTTACCAAATATTAGCATTCGCCCATCATCTTATGTGCTCCTGCAGCATGCTGCACTCTAAATTAGTTACTACTCTTTACATTGTATTCTGATAATAATTCAAAAGGATGGATAGTAATGCCTGCATCTGTTCTATTTGCCTCTATCTGCGTCTGTTAGACATAGCAATATTTAACATACCAAACACTTTGTTATAATTCATTCAAAAATGATCGTTCACGAAGAACCAATATAGAAAAATGGTTTAATAAGAATAAAGAGTAAACCCTACAATTCACCACTCATCCATGCACAATGGAGACATTACTGTTGGTGTGAAAGAGTGGTGGAAACAGGTTTTTGAACTTAAGAAGGATTATCTTGTCTAATGACTTGGTGTTTTTAAGCACGAGTTCCACGAGTGAAACCATATGCTCCGAATTTACATCCCAAGAGGAATTGTTCCAATCGACCCCATCTTTTGATCTCCAGCATTGATCCGGATCCAAGCCTCGTCGCTTCAAGTAGTCGTCAAGATGCGTGTCCTGCTCAACAGATTGAAAAAAATGCAAAAATGGTTCTTAGATATATATATATATATATATATATATAGTTAGAAGGGAGGCCAATGAAAATTAATAAAAGAGGTTAATGGTAAATACGTACCGGAATGGTGTTGAAATTCCTTGCACTTACTGTTAGCTTCTTTAAATCAGGAGAGTTTTGTAACACTTTCTCTATACCAGGAATAACAGACCGAGAGATTGCTGTATCAAGAGTCAAATATTTCACCTTCAACATTGAAAAAGAACACCACGAATCTCGGCAAGAGATAAATACTATCAACAAAGCAAACAAAAATATATAAAGTGAATTAGTACCGAGATGCACATATATCGGTAGACTTAATTATAGATAGTGAATGAAAGAATTATAATGATGCCAATATAATAAATATACATACATGAAGAAAGTTTCCCCCGAGAGTAAGCTTCTCTACATTCTTCACCTTCTCTAGCATCTTTAGCGCCATGTCTTGAATAAAATCATCCTCGAAGGTCAGCGTCAGTAGGAGAAAGTAAATGTCGAGTTCAGCTTCAGTTAAAGACGAGGCATCAACAATGGTAGATGAACACCGACGGTTAATCAATCTGAGATAATGGATTTGTGGTGCCACAATCTGTGCTTGCTCCGTAAACCAAATGTTGGACACTATTTCTAGTCTTTTCAGACGCAATAATTTGCTGAGATCAAGAAAACTCAGTTTATCGCATGCCCGCAATGTTAAGCTTTCTAGAAGAGGACAACCAGATAGAATCTTAGCCATGGATTTATCAGAGAGACTAAAACCATACAAGGACAACTTCTTCAGGGATGTCCAAGACACGGGAGTCATGGTATCAGATATTTTAAACCTAGTTTCTTTGATCATCTCCTGCGTGAAATAGGGATTATTCATGTACCTGATCTCAGGAGGCTTAATTCTATTACAGGGAAAGGGTGAAATGAACTCCAGACGCAGGTTCTCCACGTAGCGAGACATGGCAAACTCGATCCACCTGGGTATCTGGGGAGTTATATCCTGCTTCAGGCTGGTTCTGAATTCGAGGTAAAAATTTAATTTATTATCTTGGGAGCTTTGTAGAGACTTAGGGTTTTGTTTATCGAAGTAGCCTTCCGTACTGTCGCATCATCATCACTAAAGAAGAGAGAAGGTATACCGCACCAAACATACCTCCATCGGTTTTGATAAAACGGAAGTTCAGATGGCTAATTTGGTGGCTAATTCGGTTGGAATAAAGGAGAGTATATGTTGGAGGATCACATCCGGTAAAGAGCTGATTAAGTCGACTCCTCTTTTAATTTTCCGGCGACGACGATAACCTTTACGGTGCCTACGGGCTCTTAAAGCGGCGATGAGGAAGCTACCCCCTGCCATCTTTAATTTTTCAATTTGTGATTTTCCTAGGGTTTATATCTTTATAGTAAAACGTGAGTCTCACTCTTCCAAGGCCCAAAAATAGTACATTTTTTAAATAGGACCTAAACCTAATAAAACATGGCCCAAAGCTTTTTCGATCTTCCTAGTCTTCTCTCTCTCTCCTTCGATTCAAAGGATCGTCTTTGAATCCATTTTCGACCCTAATCGAGTTTTGGGTTTTGGTAGGTACCATTAAAACCCTAATTTATGGATTCGATAAGTAATTTGCCAGATGAGATACTACTATACTAGGCAAAATCCTGTCTTTGCTTCCGACAAAAGAGGCTGCTTCTGTGAAGAACTGTGTCCAAAACGACACAACTTTGCAAAAGGATTATTGGGACCAAGGCCCAACACTCTTCCTAAGCCCACATCTACTCAACGGATACCTGCAAAACACGACAAAGAACGAAGGAAGACGTCACCTGCAGATTGTACGGCATTGCCAACCAAGAACCAATTTGCCGTCCTTGAACCATGTGATGATAGTGACGCCACGTAACAATGATTGGAAGAACCTAGAACCTAGGTTAAGACTCTAGTATCCCTTGTATCCTTATGTATAAAAGGAACAAGATATTGTATCAAAACCAATTAATGGAATAATAATAGAATCATTCTTTCTTCTCTCTGTTTCTCTGTTTATTTCTTCATGGTATCAGAGCCATGGACGGAACCATGGAACCCTATTCTTCTCCTTCTCTTCACATCTCCAACTGTGTTACAATAAAGCTCACTGAGCAAAACTACATCATTTGGAAGTCACAGTTCGAGTCTTTTCTGCGCACTCAGGGTCTTTTAGGCTTTGTCAATGGAGCTACCAAACCTCCAGATGAGAAGATTCCCATCCGCAACAACAACAATGGCAAAACTGAAAATATACTCAACCCATATTTTGAAAGCTGGTCCAGATCTGATCAGGTGGTTAAAGCATGGTTGCTCGGCTCCATGACAGAGAACGTTCTACGTCTGGTGGTAGGTTCTGCAACTGCTCAAGAGGTATAGGACACACTAATCTCTCACTTTAACCGCACATCATCCTCTAGGTTATTTGAGCTACAAAGGCGTCTTCAAAATGCTGAAAAACTAGAGAAAAGCATGTCAGATTATCTTAGGGGAATCAAAGATATTTGTGACCAGCTAGCTTCAATAGGTGATCCAGTTAGTGAGAAAATGAAGATTTTTGCAGCTTTGAGAGGTTTAAGTCGTGAATATGAACCTATTATCACTGTTATTGAGGATTCAATGGATCGTCTGCCAGCACTCACTTATGATAATGTGATCTCTCGCCTTACTGGTTACGATGATAGACTTCAAGGATACTCTGTTTCAACCGAAGTTTCACCACACCTTGCTTTCAACACCACAAGAACCTCAGGTTTTCGTGGCGGTCGCGGTAACAGAAGCAGAGGCAGAGGGTCATTCTCCACTCGTGGTTGTGGCTTTCATCAACAGTTCTCGTCTGTCATCCCAACCAGAACTTCCGGCAACGCAAATGAGAAACCAGTCTGTCAGATTTGCAGTAAAAGGGGTCATAATGCTTTTGAGTGCTGGTATAGGTTCGATGAGGAATATCAACAACCTGCTCCACCTGCAATCAGTGCTTCCGCCTTCTGAGCCTTACACATCATAGATATCACTGAGGACAACAGCTGGTACCCTGATTCAGCAGCTACATCACACATTACAAGCTCCACTCAGCGCCTGCAACAGTCTCAACCATGCCATGGTAGTGATGTGGTAATGGCAAGTGATGGAAACTACCTTCCAATCACTCATGTTGGTTCTGCAAATCTCCCTTCGACATCAAGTAATATTCCTCTCAAAGATGTGTTGGTTTGCCCTGAAATAGCAAAGTCATTACTGTCAGTGTCCAAATTAACTAAAGATTACCCATGTGCTGTCACATTTGATGATATTGATGTTGTTATTAAGGACAAAGCAACTCTCAAAGTTCTGACAAAGGGAAAGGAAAATAATGGACTGTACAAGCTGGATGATCCAAAATTTTAGGTGCTTTACTCTACAAGACAAATCAAGACAAGTGATGAAGTTTGGCATCAGAGATTAGGACATCCTAATCAACAGTTTCTTCAGCTCCTATCTGCAAATAAGGCAATTCAAGTCAATAAAAGTACCAGCAAGGTGTGTGAACCATGTCAGCTTGGGAAGAGTTCAAGATTGCCATTTAGTTCTTCTTCATTTATTGCCTCAAGACCCTTAGAGAGAGTGCATTGTGATCTCTGGGTCCTTCTCATGTTTCCTCTGTTCAAGGATTCAGATTTTATGCAGTGTTTATTGACAATTTTTCAAGATATTGTTGGTTCTATCCCTTAAAGAGAAAATCTGATTTCTACTCTATCTTCCTCAAGTATCAGTGTCTGGTTGAAAATTTGTTGCAGACCAAAATTGGTACTTTTCAGTCAGATGGTGGTGGAGAGTTTATAAGTCAAAGATTACTAACTCACCTGCAAGATGCTGGCATTCAACACTTCATCTCTTGTCCTCATACACCTCAACAAAATGGCATTGTTGAGAGGAAACATAGACAGTTAACTGAAATGGCTCTCACCTTGATGTTTCAAAGTACTACTCCACAAAGCTACTGGGTGGAAGCCTTCTTCACATCAAATTTTCTATCCAATCTTTTGCCTCACAGCTCTCTTACTGGTAATATCAGTCCGTATGAAGCACTCTTTGGCAAAGCACCAGAATACTCTGCCTTGAGAATCTTTGGTTGCGCATGCTTTCCCACTCTAAGGTCGTATGCTCAAACTAAGTTTGACCCTAGGACTCTCAAGTGTGTCTTCCTAGGCTACACTGAAAAATTTAAAGGATATCGGTGCCTATATCCCCCCACTGGACGCGTCTATCTCAGCCGTCATGTAATCTTTGATGAATCAAGCTTTCCCTTTGCAAACTTATACGTCCATCTGCAAAACTCAGCACCTACTCCTTTATATACAGCTTGGCTCAAGAGGTTTCTGATAAACTCAGATCCCTGTGCTCAAGTGGTATCTCCTGCACATTCTTCTGCACCTGAAATCAACAATCAGCTAAACGTTTCTCCTTTTCCAGCTTCTACTGCTTCATCTGTTTCAGTCAACGACAATGAGGTCACAGCAACAGTGGCTCCTGTTGAATCAACACATGGTTCTGATGATGAGAGTTATGGGTGTACGGCAAGCTTAGAACTTGTTCCTATAGGCAACAACTCTCAATCATTAGTCCCAACTGTGCAACATTCAGCAGATCATCAAGCCACCACTACCAATGCAAAAACAAGTGTAAACACTACATCAAACTCACCCCATCCGATGGAAACTCTCTCCATAGCAGGAATCTCCAAACCGAATCCTAGATACGCTCTCCTCACACAAAAGGTGTCATACCCTAAACCTGAGACAGTGACAAAAGCGTTACAGGATCCATATTGGACTGCAGCAATGAATGAGGAAATGGGCAACTGTAAAGAGGCAAATACCTTCTCTTTAGTTCCTCCCACTCCTGATATGCACGTCTTAGGCTCCAAATGGGTGTTTCGAGTTAAACTTAATGCAGATGGCTCATTAGACAAATTTAAAGCCAGACTGGTGGCTCAAGGGTTCAAACAAGAAGAAGGTATTGATTACCTTGAGACCTACAGTCCTGTAGTAAGAACAGCAACTGTTAGAGCAGTTCTTCACTTTGCAACAATAATGAACTGGGAGATTAAGCAAATGGATGTTAAAAATGCCTTTCTCCATGATGATCTAACTGAAACTGTCTACATGAAGCAACCATCAGGATTTGTTGATGAACAATATCCAGATCATGTTTGTCTCCTCCACAAATCTCTTTATGGTCTAAAACAATCACCAAGGGCCTGGTTTGACAAATTCAGTTACTTCCTGCTTGAATTCGATTTCACCTGTAGCTTGAGGGATCCTTCTTTATTTGTCTGCTTTAAAGGCAAGAATGTCATCATGCTACTTCTTTACGTTGATGATATGTCCATTACAGAAAACTCTTCTGAGCTGCTCCAAGACCTCCTCGAACAGTTAAACACACAATTTCGAATGAAGGATCTTGGCAAGCTCCATTATTTCCTTGGTATTCAAATCCAGTACCATGACGGAGGAATGTTCCTATCGCAGCAAAAATATGCTGAAGACCTGTTAGCCATCGCCGGAATGTCATCGTGTGCTTAAGTTGCAACACCCCTTCCTCAACAACTGAAACGAAAACCACAACAATCTGGTAACAATGCTCAACCTACGCAGTCCGTACCATTTGCTAATCCAAAATACTTTCGCAGCTTGGCAGGACGTCTACAATATCTGACACTAACCATACCAGACATGCAATTCTCTGTGAATTATGTATGCCAAAAGATGCATGAACCCTCAGTATCCGACTTCAATCTCCTCAAGCGTATTCTCCGATACATCAAAGGAACCACTACTATGGGAATCTCCTTTGACAGATACTCAGACTCCAACCTTACAGCCTACAGTGATAGTGACTACGCAGGATGTGAGAAATCTAGTCGCTCCACTGGCGGATTCTGCACATTCCTCGGTCGCAACATGATCTCTTGGTCATCACGAAAGCAAGAAAGAGTCTCCAAGAGATCCACTGAAGCTGAATACAGTGCAATGTCTGAGGCTGCCTCTGAAATCACATGGTTTGTCAATTTACTTCAAGACTTGGGAGTAAAACTGACAGCTACACCAGAACTCTTCTGCGATAATCTCTCGGCTGTCTATCTCACCGCGAATCTAAGCTTCCATGCTCGCACCAAACATTTTGCCACACATTATCACTATGTTCGTGAACAGGTTGCTTTTGGAAACATCATTGTGAACCATATCTCTGTAGACTATCAGCTCGCAGACATATTCACCAAGTCTCTTCCTCAAAGACCCTTCGAGATTCTTAGGCTCAAACTTGGCGTTGGCTTACCACCTACTCCAAGTTTGCGGGGGAGTGTGAAGAACTGTGTCCAAAACGACACAACTTTGCAAAAAGGATTATTGGGACCAAGGCCCAACACTCTTCCTAAGCCCACATCTACTCAACGGATACCTGCAAAACACGACAAAGAACGAAGGAAGACGTCACCTGCAGATTGTACGGCATTGCAAACCAAGAACCAATTTGCCGTCCTTGAACCATGTGATGACAGTAACGCCACGTAACAATGATTGGAAGAACCTAGAACCTAGGTTAAAACTCTAGTATCCATTGTATCCTTATGTATAAAAGGAACAAGATATTGTATCAAAACCAATTAATGGAATAATAATAGAATCATTCTTTCTTCTCTCTGTTTCTCTGTTTATTTCTTCATGGTATCAGAGCCATGGACGGAACCATGGAACCCTATTCTTCTCCTTCTCTTCACATCTCCAACTGTGTTACAATAAAGCTCACTGAGCAAAACTACATCATTTGGAAGTCACAGTTCGAGTCTTTTCTGCGCACTCAGGGTNTCTTCAGCTTCCACATTGGTTCTGTCCAAGAGGTGGAGGAATCTTCTGGGTCTAGTAGACAGCCTTTCCTTTGATGAATCGATGGTTGTCTATCCCAACAAAGAAGAAGCTTTAAGTGGTTCACATCGCTTCTCTGATTTCGTAGAAAAGACACTGGCTCTGTTTAGCAATTCTCCTCCAATGAAGAGGTTCTCTCTGTGTCATGTACCTAGAAATGACTGCGACGATACATACCGTCGTTGGATTTGGACTGCTATGGAACGTGGTCTATTGGAACTACACTTGCACGCTGATAAATATGTCCTCTGTATAGAGACAGAGTTGTTCACGAGCAAGACACTTGTTAAGCTCACACTGTCCGGTGAATGTTGTCTTGAAGCTGAGCGTGTGTTTCTCCCTGCCCTCAGATCACTTTCTCTCTTAACTGATTCCGGGATTGATTTTGACAACCATTGTCGGATTCTTGATGGCTGCCCTGCTTTGGAAGAGTTATTCATACGTGATGCTGATCACGACTACCCCCCATGTTGCGGTTCATTCGTGAAAAATGCATCCATCAAGCGACTTGTGGTTTTGGTTAATCTTCCGGACTCTCACGAGCATCACGATCTGTCTTATTTAGAAGCACCGAGTCTAGTGTACCTTGACTATTCTAGCTATGTATGTCTACGATGATTATCAGTTTGTTCATTTGGATTCGCTTGTCGAAGCCAGGCTGAGTCTCAAGTTATGGGATTATGATTACAATTATGGTTACCAGTACGATGACGATAGTGGTGACTATTATTCTTCTTATGTTGAAGAAGAACCAATGGAGGCTATATTCGGTGATGTTACAAAACTAGTTGCGGGTATAAGCAACATCACAACTCTTCACTTGTCTCCCGATTCCCTTGAGGTCAAGTTTTACCTTCTTCTGTTGATTTTTTTTTTTATATTATGGTTTGTCTAGTCACTTATATATGGTTTTTGGTTGTGATGATCATCAGGCGTTTCATTTCTGCTGTAAATCCATGCCGCTTTTCAACAAACTCCTTACTTTATCTATTGAGAGTAACAAAGATAAAGGTTGGCAAGTGATGCCACTTCTCCTTAAGAGTTGTCCAATTCGACACACTTTAGTCTTCAAGGTATATCAATTTTCCTTACTGAGATTCTTTTGTTTGTGTTGCCCATTCATTATACATGTCAAACTGGTCTGGTTTCAGGGTCTTGTACATAGAGTAACAAACAAATGTGGAGATGCATGTGCTTGCATCCCGAAGAAGCGTAAGAGCAAGAACAGCAAGAAGGGGAGGGTTGTGGAGAAGGAGGTTAAGAAATTATCTTGTTTATGGACATGCCATGTGAAGGTACTAGAGGTTTCAGAGTATGGAGGCTCTTTTCAAGAGCTGAAACAGATGAGACATTTCTTGGGCAAGTTGGAATGTCTTCAAACCGTGGAAGTTGGTCTTGTTGCCGACAAAAGTGAGTTCTTGCAAGCTAATCTGCTGGCTCTCCCCAGACTTTCATCAAAATGCAACATCCTGTTCAGCTGACCTTTTCTCCCCTCATCTTTTTTTCGCTTTTGATGGAGCAGAGTGAAAGTAACTTAACATGTTATATGGTTACATATAAAATATATATATATATCTCATTGGAGGTAACTCTGTTTCTGAGATTTTTTTTTTAATATGCATGCGTTGTACTTCTTGATAGTGCCTATGATCTGAAAATACATAATATGAAGAGTGAGCTTTACTGTACAATGCTCCTACCATGGATTTTTTGTTGAATGTTGATTTAGGTGAGTCCTCACTTGAATTTCAGCTATTACTTTGATACTTGAGTTAAGCTGCTTTGAGAAAACAAGAGTGATGCTTAATTTGTTTAGAGAAAAACAGAGAGAATTCTTTAATTGCAAACGAAATCTGGTTTACTACTGTAAGAAATGATTTCAAATCTGCAAGCTTTTTTCATGTGGATGATTAAGAAGAAACAACATTCAATGTTTTCTTGAGTAAACACAAGAATACAGAGTTCAATCTGTAAGTAAAACATTGAAAGAGAAGAATGAGAGCTAACATAAGGGAAGGATGAGCGTGTTGGATAAGCTTTGAATCTTAGAGTCCAAGATATCCTTACAATGGAGAGATAAGGATAAGAGAGAGACTCAAGATAAGTTCAAATAGAATTAGGAGTTATGTAGTTCTAAGTTTTAATAAGAAAAGGAATAAGAAAGCCTCTATATATATCAAGTGTTGAGTTGTGACATTGATATGAGATTAAGAGAGAGCTTTAGAAGTGTTTAGTTTTGAGAGGAGATTTTCTAAACATAAATAAAAGAGAGTTATTCTTTTAATCAAGTTCTTTTCTGATCTTTTAGAGCGGACATTGAGAACCTACAAGATTTCACTTTTGGCTTACAAGACATTGAGAACTTACACCTTTGCTTCTTAGACTTCACTTCTAGAATCTCAGTCATCATTTGTCATATTTTGCAGGTGGTTTCACTGGTGGTGAATTGGCCCAATCATTGAAAGATTCAGAAGGTTGTGCTACTTTGGTAGCTAGCTATTGTTATTCTAAAAAGTTTCAAACTTAACCATGGCTTCTCATTATTTGTTTTTACTTGCTCTGATCATCTCTTTCTATATACTCTCAACTCTCAAGTCCTCAACTACTACTATAGTTCATCTTAAGGATCCAATAGTCTATGCGTTCATCTGGACATCTAATGTGTTCAACAACCTGTTGGTAATCTAACTATCCACTGTCACACCTGAAACAACAGAGCAACCCGCCTGAGTAGGTAAACCGCTTTGGTTTATACCGGAAGCAAGAGACGCAAGTTTCAACTGGATAAAAATAATGCTAGAAGCATTCATTCTTAAACTCTTAGGTTTTCAAATATCATCGAAAAGTATGTATGGATCACTCTATCATTCTATAGTGTAGTGTATTTTGTTCGGATTATTCATTGAACATAATTAACTTATTTTCAAAATTGATACCCCCATATCACCATATACAATTTTTTTTTTTTGAGAATGATCAACTGTCGCGACAAGAACAAAAATCATTCTAGGAAAAAAACATTCTAGGATATTTTTATACACATTATAAAATGTTTATCTTCATATATTTTTTTCCACAAATATATTTACATTTACCTTAACTGTATACATTGACTAATACCATATATTTCTTTATTAAAAATCTCTGACTATATACGTCTCATCTTCTTATTATATAAAGTTTAATTTTCAAAATTAGTCATTAATATGATCTCAACACATGTAAAATATATAAGATAAGATGCTGACTTGTGTGTAATCTAAAATTGTTAATATATTTAAAGATTAAAAAATGGGAAATTTGTTAAATTTATCTGAAAATAAAAACATGTCAAAATAAGTAAAAAAAAAAATAATATGTTTTTAAAAATGAAAAATAATTTCTTAATATTTTCTATTTTTGAATTAAATAAATTTAAACAAAAAACTGTTAATATACAACATTATTAACCTAACTCTGTTGAGAAAAATAATAATTTATTAATATATTATTCAGAAAAAGAGGTACAAGTTCTTTATCCAATCAAGTTTTCACCAAAACTTCACACATGGGAAAACTATAACTAACACTTGAGATTGTACACACTCAACTAATTACTTATGCATTATTTTAACACAAGTCTTAATATTTTCAGTTTGTAACTCAAAATATGTATTATATCCTTTCCTTTTCTCAAAAAGGACACACAAAAAGCTATGAATAATTGACATATCTACGTGGGGTGTCCAAATATGGCTCCAAACTCTATAATACCCTTGCAATCAAAAGTTTATTCATCAATACCCTTTTGTGGTCTAAGTACCCTTTGACAAAGGGTTGACCAACATATTTCATTTTTACCCCTAACCTTTTATTTAATAAATCATAAAATTTTAAAAAGAAAAACATGTGAACCCCATCAATTTTTCTCCACCAATCGGGTTCCTTCTCTCTCCCCTCTCTCTCCCCTTTCTCTCCCCTCTCTCTCCCGATCTCGTCTCCGCTCCCCCATTGTTGCTCCTCTCCCCCTTCCAATCGATACAAATCGAGTCCATAGAAATCGATTTGATTCCAAACGAAAGCAAAAGATTGGGATTGAAGCAAACAGCAAAGCAAAGCAGAAGATTCAGGTGATATTCTTACATTTATTTACCAATGCAATTAGGGTTCTTGAGGTTCA
Organism: Camelina sativa; assembly: GCF_000633955.1. NCBI lineage: Eukaryota > Viridiplantae > Streptophyta > Magnoliopsida > Brassicales > Brassicaceae > Camelina > Camelina sativa. Next base: position 22,703,179 of record NC_025687.1, on the reverse strand, counting down.
TCCTAAAGCAATTAGGATATATACCTTGAATGCTCATTCAATTTATTCTCATTTGTATTAGTGTCGAAATGGGTCGCATACTAAGTGGATTGTAACACTTCATTCGAACTGAATCGTAAAAATATTCCGAAATAAATAGTGATTTTGTGGAGTCGATGTAGTACAACTGGTAGACTAGGTATAACTGATACGGGTACAACTGGTAATAGTTTGGTACAACTTAAACGGGTACAACTGATACAATTTTGGTACAACTTGGTAATACTATTTACACGACAGAGGTTCCAATGTGAGTTTTTTATTTTATTTCAGGCACAATGAATAATAATCGTCGGATAATCATCGTTTTTGATTACGGGGGATATTATGCAACAAGGGAAAATGAACTAAGATGGATTTCAAGAGAAAAAGTTCATCAATCTCTTAGAATGGAGACATCTATTGAAGAGGTCAGTTATTCTGCATTGGTGCAGAAAATATGCAGAAAGGCGAAGGTTGATGAAACTATGACTGAGCTGAAATTGAGTTACGTTCCCGAATCAGTGCATCCTAAGAGACCGATACACATACATGATGATGATGATCTGATGTGTTATTTGGAAATGAATCCAGATCAATTCCAAGTTTTGCATGTGGAAGTCGTGAATGATGTTGAAATAAATCAGGGGGATGAGCAAAGTCGAGGGACTGTAGGTTGTTCACTTAATGAGGAGTTGATTTCAAGTAGTAGAGCGACATATGAGAACACGATGTATGAAGGTGAGCCGTCTGAACGTTTTGAGATGATGGAGAATAGTGATGGGAACATGGTTCTTTATCAAGAACAGTCTGAAGAACGAGCAATAGCAGATAACTGTGATATGATTGAAGGTTCTGAGTTCACACCAGTTGTAAATCGTGAATGGGAAGATGGTTTGGATTTGACTTTACGTCAAGAATTTGAAAGCAAGCAAGCAGTTAAAGATTTAGTTGAAAAAGCTGCACACAAGAACTGTTTTGAGTTTGTTATTGTGAAGTCGGATACTATGTTGTTTGTGGTTAAATGCTGTGAATTTAAAAGGGGTTGCAAGTGGTCTTTACGAGCTGCGAGGAATGGGAATTCAGACAGTTTCTCGGTCAGAACTTACAACAAGACGCATACGTGCTTGAGGTCAGATACAAGTACAATGAGGAGAAAAAGGAGAGGCACACCACATTTAGTTGCATCAGTTTTGCGTGAAGATTACCCATGTTTGATAGACACTCCAACTCCCAAAAATCTCATCCCTTTGGTTCAATCAAGAGTTGGTGTTAAAGTGTCTTACTCGACCGCAAATAGAGGAAAAAAACTAGCTGCATATGATCTTCGCGGTACTCCAGAGGATAGTTTTAAGTTGGTGCATTGTTATATGCACATGCTGCAGACAATGAACCCAGGTACAATTTCATTTGTTGAATTGGATGAAGCACAGAGGTTTAAGTACTTGTTCTTCGCCTTGGGAGCGTGCATTGAAGGCTTCAAAGCTATGAGAAAGGTGATCATTGTTGATGCAACAAGTATTAAAAATGTCTATGGTGGAGTACTAATCGTGGCTACAGCTCAAGATCCGGATCATCACCATTATCCGATTGCATTTGGTGTAGTTGATGGTGAGAAAGATACAAGTTGGACCTGGTTTTTCAGCAAATTGAAATCAGTTGTACCAGATTGTCCTGAACTGGTCTTCTGTTCTGATAGAAATCAAAGCCTAATCAAGTCAATAAATACGGTGTACCCGTTATCTCATCATGGGTATTGTATTTATCATTTGTCCCAGAATGTTAAATTGAGCTGCAAAAACGTGAACAGGGATTTAGTTGCGACGAAGTTCATGGAATGTGCTAAGGCTTACACAGAGCCTGAGTTTGAGAAACTCTATGCTGATTTTATCAGAAGGTATCCAGCTGCAAGTACTTATCTTGATAATCATGTAGGACAGAACAAATGGGCTCGATGTTATTTTCCAGGAGCTAGATACAACATAGACACCACTAATACGGTTGAATCTATCAATGGTGTCTTTCGATTTGCAAGGGCATACCCGTTATTACCAATGATTGATGCGATTGTTAGTAAAGTGGCTGAATGGTTTAACAAATACAGGAAGATATCCTTAGAGACTCCAAAAGAGCAGAAACTAGTCCCTTTTGTTGAGACACTGATGCACACAAGGTGTTCTGAAGCAAAGCTCTTACCAGTGACTGAACTAAACAGCTATTTTCTGGAATACAGCGTGACTGGAGTTGATGGTAGTAGTTATGTGGTTGATCTGAGAAGGAAAACGTGCTACTGTAAACAATTTGATATTGACAGATATCCGTGTGTGCATGCAATTGCTGTTGCGATGGAAGCAGCAAGGAACGCTGGTAATGAGATCCAACTGCATGACTTGTGCAGTAAGTACTATTGGATGGAGCAGTGGGCATTGGGGTATTCGAGGACGATATATCCAGTTCCTATCATGTCTATGTGGATGGTCCCTGACGATGTACGTGCTAAGATTGTTCTTCCTAAGTTTTATGTCACAAAAAGAGGAAGAAAACCAACAAAAAGGATTCCATCAGCCGGAGAACATGGACGCAGGAAGAAGAAGAAAAATTCGAGTAGGAGCTGGTTTGATAGTGAGGGTTCTCGGACTTAGTTTCTTATTTGGAGAACTTAGTAAAACTTGTTTTTTCCTCGGTACAACTATTGTCATTTGTGTGTGTTTGTTTTTTGTGGATTATCTTGATAGACGTGTTTGCTTATCTTTATGGGAAAACTTATTTCAGTTAAATTGTGATTATCTTCCTTAGGTTAGTTGAAAAAAATAATTATATATATTATTTATAAATTTTCAAATAAAAATAAATATGATATTTGTTAACAACAAAAATATTATATAACTAATTGAAAGAAAGAATTGTCATAACAATTTTCATCATATTCAAGGTTTACCATGAAACACCATATACTTTAAGGGTTTATTTGTCGTTGTAAACCACATATAATTACAAAAGTTTAGGAAATTATCTTTTCAAACATATGATCGCATGAACATGTGTAAATGTATCTCAATTAACCGTAAACCATGTGTGCTAACTAAAATTATTGGGTTTTGACATGGTATAACTAAAAACAATAAAAAATTTGGAATTGTACAACTTGTCAAGATCGGTACAATCTGAAAGCTTGGAACAACTAGTGCATTTTGGCGGCTACACATGTGTAAATTGGCGGCTACACGTGTGTAAATTGGCGGCTACACGTGTGTAAATTGGCGGCTACACGTGTTTTTTATGTGTCCCAAACAAAATTTCAATTTTTGAAAAATTAAAATTGGAGCCAAGTATGCTAGGGCGGGTTTAGGCTCGATTTTGCGATTTCTGAGTAAAAAAAAAATCATTTCTCTCCCTCTCTTGCGATTTCTTGGTTCCTACAAAAAAAAATTCCTCTCTCCCGATTTCTGGGTTTTCGTTTTCGATATCTGGGTTCATACAAAATCTTCTCTCCCGATTTCGATTTCCCCTCTCCCGATCTCCCGATTTCGATTCCCAAACTCCTCTCTTTCCTAGTTAGGGTTTGCGATTTCTGGGTCATCTCAAATCTTGAAATGAGCTATGATTCTGGAGCATCGAGGACCTCATGTGGCAATTCCTCTAATCGAGTAAGGTTTCCAGGCATCCAAAAAAAATGTCATTGTGGTTCGGCAGTAGTTGAGATAATCTCTCACTCGATCTCAAACCCTTGTCGTCGCTACTACCGTTGTGCGTATGCAGCACAAAGAAAGGTAAATATATTCTAATATTCGTTGATTATCTCTTACATTTATTTACCAATTTCTGTCTTATATGTAGCTTGTCAACGACACACATGTATTTAAATGGGTGGATGAGGCATTGGTGGATGAAGTACAACAATTAGATTTTCAAGTGGGTGTCCTCGAAGAAGAAGTTAGACAGCTGAAGATGGATAGGAGCAGAGATATGAAGAAAATTAAGCAGATCTGTTTTCTCGTTTTTTTTGGATGTCTTCTTGTGGTATGTCTCGGAAGATGGTACAACTAAGTAGAACTTGTTCTTGGAAGATGGTACAACTACGTAGTACTTTGTAATAGTACAACTAAGTAAAACTTGTTCTTTGTAATGGTATAACTAAGGATCGTTTGTCTGGTTCCATTTGACGATTGCCGGTAATTTGTCTTGTTCTTGTGTGTTATTTTGTCTGCTTAAACACACAAAGAGTTCACATACTGACTTTAACATTCCAACCAAGTTGTACTTAAAAACATAGAGTTGTACTTAAAAAAACAGAGTTGTACCTAGTTAAACATTCCGAGTACTTAACAAAAAACATAAAAACAACCAAAGAGTTCACATACTGACTCATACAAGATTACATGCTCCTTACTTTTTGGAGTGCTTCTGCCTTGTTATAATAGGACTCCGACTCCTTACGACAACGGAAGGTCCCGTCCCCTTCTTACTTATAATCTTCACCTTTGTACCAAGTTGTTCTCCACTGTCTCCTTCTCTTGTTCTCTTTTTTCTCTCGTATCTCACTGGATCCTTCTCCATTGGATCCTTCTCCACTGGATCCTTCTCCATTGGATTCTTCTCCATTGGATCCTTCTCCATTGGATCCTTATCCACTGGATCCTTCTCCCTCTCGGCCTTCTCCTTCTCGGCCTTCTCCCTCTCGGCCTTCTCCTTCTCCGCCTTCTCCTTTTCAGCCTTCTCCTTTTCGGCTTTCTCCCTCTCGGCCTTCTCCTTCTCGGCCTTCTCCTTCTCGGCCTTCTCCTTCTCGGCCTTCTCCTTTTCAGCCTTCTCCTTTTCGGCTTTCTCCCTCTCGGCCTTCTCCTTCTCGGCCTTCTCCTTCTCGGCCTTCTCCTTCTCGGCCTTCTCCTTTTCAGCCTTCTCCTTTTCGGCTTTCTCCCTCTCGGCCTTCTCCTTCTCGGCCTTCTCCTTCTCGGCCTTCTCCTTCTCGGCCTTCTCCTTTTCAGCCTTCTCCTTTTCGGCTTTCTCCCTCTCGGCCTTCTCCTTCTCGGCCTTCTCCTTCTCGGCCTTCTCCTTCTCGGCCTTCTCCTTTTCAGCCTTCTCCTTTTCGGCTTTCTCCCTCTCGGCCTTCTCCTTCTCGGCCTTCTCCTTCTCGGCCTTCTCCTTCTCGGCCTTCTCCTTCTCGGCCTTCTCCCTCTCGCCCTTCTCCTTCTCGGCATCCTCTATAGCCTCATTTGCACCAACTCCGTCACACTCATTTGCACCAAATTCCTCGCTTGGAAAAACTCCTTCTCCATTTCTTTCCCAGTTCACATATGTTTCCACCGATTTGATCCTAGCATCCATGTCATCAAATTTTTCGTTGATTTCCTTAAACCCCTTCTTCACCAGATCTTCTAGCTGAATCAAGCTAGCTCTTAGCTGAATCAAGCTACCTCCTACCATATCATTCTCCGAATTCGCATCATCCTTAGCCACATCATTCGGATCCACATCATCCGGATCCACATTTTCAATCACCGGACTAGCCTCAAATGATCGGGCAGCCACATCTAGGTTGTGAAGCTCTTCAAACCAAATTGACTTGTCCTTTTCAATTAAACGTTTGCTCCAACCATCAGCAATTGGATCATCCGCATCATCCCAACCACCATCCTCATCTATGATCATGGCTAAAAGGCGTGCCTCCCGAGGAGTTGGAGTTAACATACTATCAATCTCCTGTCAAAATAAACAAACATAACATACTATCAATCTCCTATCAATCAATGTTACATAAATAATGAATCTGATAAGTAATTTACATAAATAATGAATATGAATAACTAACCTTAGTTGTACCAAGTTGGTCATATATTTCTTTCAAAGAAAAACCTTTCTTCTTACTTGCTTTAAACTTCATCTTGCACATCCGAGGACAGTTACGGTGTGCATGTGAATCAGAAACGTCTTCTCGGAAGGTGTTCTTTAGCACAGGAATTGCTTCAAACGCAAGAAGCTACACACAACACAAGAACATTCAATGTTTAGTTGGATCCAGTTATACTAAGTTGTACATTTTGAAAACTAGTAATTACCTCCAAAGGAATGATGAAACTAGGAAAGACCCACTGTGGACCCACAACTCCATCAAAGTGTCCCATCAAATGAAAGATGTCTTTCATGTTCTCATCAAATGCCATTCGACCCCAAGGGAATGTTCTACACAAATCAAGATCATCCACAGCTCTAAGAAAGAAAGGCTCCACAGAGGGTGCATTCTTTCCACCCTTTTTCTTCCCTATGATGACGCTAGATAAAAAATACAGTACGGCCATCTTCAAACGATCCTCTGAAGGTTTCTTCATCGAAAGTAGCTTCGCTTTGACATCTCCATATTGTATTATTTGTCCACCTTTAAATTGCTTCCGAGCAAAATTTAAACTGCCCAAACCATCCTTGAATTTTGGATACTGATGGCAATATAACCCAGAAATGATTGCCATTTCTCTGAGAGAATACCGGATGGGAGTCCCATTAACAATGAACCAGCATTCATTTTTCTTCTCCAAATGCGCTGTGCGAAGCAACAACATCCACATACCCATCAACTTATGATTCGAATCCTTAGGCATATGGAAGAAATGCTTGAACTGTGGGTGCCCTAAGAACCAATCCAACTCCTCTTCCTTAAGATGACCGCCTAATAAGTTTACCGCCTCTGAAATATAACACTTTCCAGACATCTTGAAAGGCTTCGTATACTGGGAGTAATCAAAGTACATACTCAAAGGTTGCATTACATCGGATTCATCCTCAGATTCCTGCAAGACACATATCTAGTTATACCAAGTTTTTCTAAGTTATACCTTTTCTAAGTTATACCAAGTTATACAGTTATACTTTTTAGAACGAATTCTTATACGGTTATACCAATATAGGGAGAGATACTTACCGATGAATCCTTATCATTTGACTTCTCAATTGAGTCCGTTTTATCGGAATCACGTTCTGATTCATCTCCACGAGTTGCTTCTTCTTCGAGATCTGCTGGGGGATTCGATTTTTCCACATAGCTTGGGTTCTTTGTACGAACCATTATGATTCTTCCACACATGCACACAAAAAACAACAACTGATTTCAACTTCAACTTCCACTCCAATTCATGAAAAAAATCGACAAAACCCCAAAATTGAAAACCAAATTATCGAAAATCGAAACCCATATTACCCGATTTTGAAAAACAAATAACCCAAATTCGAAAAACCCCAACCTATTTCAACTTACCCAGAATCGAGTTATCCTTAGTTGCACTTGAGGGAGAAGAATAATTAACGGGAATTGAACGAGGGAGAGTGGAGTCGTGAATGAAGGAATTCGAAAGTTGGGTAGTTAAAGGAGAGATCCGATTTCAACTGGATTGTCCGAATTTTGTGGGTTTGGGTGGGTATAAGGTGGTTGGATCTGTAAATAACAAAAATGATATAGGTTTCTTTGTCTTTAACCACATTTTTGATTAAAAATAAATAAATAAATAGTTTGTTATTTTCACAAGGGATATAAGAATAGAAGTTTGATTAGAAGGGTATACTAGATTTTAGTCCCTAAATATATATAAAAAGAATATTCTTTTCTTTGAAGGCAAAAAAACATGGGAAAAAATCACGTACTGATTTTTAGGATCGATAAAACAAGTTTTTAAAATATTTTAGATGCAGAAAAATGACCGTCAGATAAGCATGGATCCACAAACCTAGAGAGGATGTGGCGTTCACAAATAGATGGGGCTGGGAGCATAATACATACAAGCTGAACATGATAAGCACTAGCAAAGAATAAAAGACTACCGTTTGATGGCAAAAAAAAAAAAAGAATAAAAGACTACCGTTCATGGACTTCCCTAAGACCACTTGTAGTTAAGATGATGAGACACTCTAGCTCAACAATAACTAAGTAAGAAATTATTAATAATTTAACATATATTCAATAGGGATCTTTCAAATATATATATTTGTATATTTGTTGAAATCAATTCATAAATAAACAGGAAAATTTTAATAATTAATCTATACTAATAAAAAGTAGGAGCTATAAGCTCCTAAGGCTGTCCACATATGATTTTAAACAACCAATAGAAATCTGACATATCACTTATTAACATTTTATACAATTTCCAAAATTTTCTATATTAAGAATTATTTTAAACAATCTATCATGATTTGACATGTCATTCATTAACATTTTTTAAATTTACAGAATTTTTTAGAAAAAAGAAAATTTTAAATTTATGGAAATCAAAGAACTAAGCACAATATCCCACATTGGCTAGAAATTTTTTAGACAATCGTTCAGAACCAATATAAATAAGATTAATATGCTTCCAACAACGAATGAGCAGGAAAACTTGATTTATCAGGAGTCCAAGTTTAAAAGTTTTATTTGGTTTGATCTGGTTTTTATTTGATCAAATTAAAATTTTAAACAGTTTCAAAAAAATATTATAATATATAAAATTTTAAAAGTTTAAATATTATAAATATTGAAACTTTTAAAAGTTCTTAGCTTTTAAAAAGTTTTTAAATATTATAAGTTTTAAATTTTAAAAGTTTAAAATATTATAAATATTGAAAATTTTTAAAATGTTCAAATTTTATATTTCAAAACCTTTTAAAAGTTTAAAATATTATAAATATTGATGCAAAACATAAATTATCTTATTTATCTACATTTGTGCTTTTTATTTCTTATGAGCTGAAAAACATATTTTTGTGTATGATTTTATAGATGAGTTGATGTTCTTTCATTAATTTTTTATTTTTAGGTCTAAGGAAGAAGGATTGACATCGCAAGACCTTAATTTAATGTTTGAGTCAAATTTTGAGGTTTAAAGAAGAAAGATGGACGACAAACACACATGTTTTATTAGCTATATATAGGTATGACCAGGGTTACGGTTGTCACAGTTAAGGTTTATTAATCATCGGTTATGGTTAGAAATTTTTGTAACCTTAACCAGAACCGTTTAACNAGAAATTTTTTAGACAATCGTTCAGAACCAATATAAATAAGATTAATATGCTTCCAACAACGAATGAGCAGGAAAACTTGATTTATCAGGAGTCCAAGTTTAAAAGTTTTATTTGGTTTGATCTGGTTTTTATTTGATCAAATTAAAATTTTAAACAGTTTCAAAAAAATATTATAATATATAAAATTTTAAAAGTTTAAATATTATAAATATTGAAACTTTTAAAAGTTCTTAGCTTTTAAAAAGTTTTTAAATATTATAAGTTTTAAATTTTAAAAGTTTAAAATATTATAAATATTGAAAATTTTTAAAATGTTCAAATTTTATATTTCAAAACCTTTTAAAAGTTTAAAATATTATAAATATTGATGCAAAACATAAATTATCTTATTTATCTACATTTGTGCTTTTTATTTCTTATGAGCTGAAAAACATATTTTTGTGTATGATTTTATAGATGAGTTGATGTTCTTTCATTAATTTTTTATTTTTAGGTCTAAGGAAGAAGGATTGACATCGCAAGACCTTAATTTAATGTTTGAGTCAAATTTTGAGGTTTAAAGAAGAAAGATGGACGACAAACACACATGTTTTATTAGCTATATATAGGCATGACCAGGGTTACGGTTGTCACGGTTAAGGTTTATTAACCATCGGTTATGGTTAGAAATTTTTGTAACCTTAACCAGAACCGTTTAACAAACGGTTAAACGGTTACGGTTCAAGCGGTTACTGTTATATATGGTTACGGTTATTTGATAATATGATACGATTGATATTATTTGATGATATAATAGAATTGATATTATTTATTTATTATTAATATATTCTTATAATGTACTCATATTTCTAAATATCATATGATTCATATTAAATAAATAATTATTAGTATATTTTATTATGTTTTTAAAATATTATAAACCAAGTAAGGATTTTGGTTTGAGAAGTTTCTAAACGCGTGGATCTAAAACCAAATAAGTATATGGATAAAATTGTCAATAATTGGGTGCATGTGTTGACTATGCTGGTAATCATGAATTTCACAAATTTTATGAGAAAATAAATGATTTTGTTTTTGGAGTTTGATGGGTTAACAAGTTGTGTGACAGTCTAAAAAAAGGTTTTTTAGTGGAAAATGTGAACAGTATAACGAGAACCAAACGGTAAAATTTACGATGACAATTAACACAATATTTGACAATGAAAATGACAAGAAAAAATATGAAGAATAAGAAAACATTGAATAAAAAAACACGAAAACATAGGTGGTAGCGATCAATTAAATATGAAAACGAGTTAAATTCATGATTATAAAATTGTTTCGTTTTTCTGGTGGTCAAAGAAAATGGTTTAGGATATGTGAGGTCATCAGTTTGATTTGCCTCGCCTGGACGTCAAGTTAAATTTATGATTTTTTTTTTATCAGATTTGATTTTATAATATAACTAATTTTTATATTTTAAAAAATTATGTATCTGAATTTTTTTTCTTAGTACTAATTTTAATTATTTATGAGATAATATTTTATTACCGTAATCAATCATATATAATTTTTATCAAAATATTACGCATGGGTTCAAAACCTAGTTTTTTCTTCAAAGATTATCTGATTTTGTTTTTTACTTTTTTTGTTGTTTTTTGGCTAATTATATAAGATATAAAAGTTTAAATTGTAAACCAACGCGTTTTCATCATTTTTTTATGGGTGAAAATGTGAAATTGATTTATCAACAAAGAATACTTACAATGGTTTGTGGTTAGCTTAGACAAAGCAAAACAACGCAATAAATACATAGTACACGAACTCTCTCAAGCTTATTGTTGGTTCTCATTCTAAACGAGTACCAAAGAGTATTATTTCTTTATGTCACTTTTCAAAAGTAGTCAGGTCTATTTTCAAAAATACCTCTTTTTAATATATAAAACAATTAAATTCTAAATTCTATATCCCAAATTCTAAATTATATCCATACAAAATTATACTCTAAATGTAAAATAGAGAACCCAAACTTAAAAAAAAAAGTTTTTAAAAATTAATTTAGCATATTATAATTGTTTAAAAAATAACAAAAATAAAAATGTTCAAAAATATGGTATTTTAAAAAAGAGACATCTAAAAAGACATTTCTAACAAATTATCAAAATTTAAATAATTGGGATGATTTTGTTCTATTTTATTTTTGGATATAATATTTGTTATTAAATATGTCTTGTATGATTTTTTTTTCCAATATTTAGTTTCTTAAGTGATAAAAAATTATAGATTTAAATTATTTTTGGTAATATAGCAAATTTAAAAAAGGTGAGCCAGAAATGGCACTTTGAACAAAGTCATATAAAAATAGTGGAGAAGAAGAAGAAGAAGAGGCATTAGGATTGAGAGGGAGTAGTACTGTAGTAGTAGTAGAAGCAGTGATGGTACGAGCTTCATCGTCGAAGAAAGGTGGATCAAAAGGAGGAGATAAAGACGATGCAGAGTCGAAACAGAGGAAGAGATTAAAAACCCTAGCTCTCGATAACCAACTGCTCTCTGATTCTCCGGCGAAATCTAATTCATCTCTCAAACCTTCGAAGCAAGTTCTGAAACACCATGGCACCGACATCATCCGCAAGTCTCAGCGCAAAAATCGTTTCCTCTTCTCCTTCCCTGGTCTTCTCGCTCCTATCTCCGGCGCCACCATCGGCGATCTCGATCGATTGTCTACTAAAAACCCTGTCCTTTACCTCAATTTCCCCCAGGTTAGGTTTGGTTAGATCCCTAAATTGGGTCACGTTTTGTTACTCAATGTTGAGACGTTACTGCTGCTTTATGTGTTCTGAATCGTTGAAAAGTGTTGGTTCTTTTAGGGTCGTATGAAGCTTTTTGGAACGATTTTGTATCCTAAGAACAGATACTTGACTCTTCAGTTCTCTAGAGGAGGCAAAAATGTCTTATGTGATGATTATTTTGACAATATGGTTAGTCTCTTTTTTTAGAGTTCATTCTCTTTTTCTGTGTGTCTTGAACTCTAGAGCAAATTTTGGCAATGCACGTTGTGTAGATTGTGTTCTCTGAGTCATGGTGGATTGGGACAAAAGAGGAGAATCCTGAAGAAGCTCGTCTTGATTTCCCTAAAGAACTGTCTCAGGTTGTTACATTTTCTTTTTGAGTCTTTAGTTTTCACAGAGATGATGTTGATATGATAAAGAGAAGTACTCATTCTTTGGTTTTAGGCAGAGCAAACGGAGTTTGATTTCCAAGGCGGTGCAGGAGGTGGAGCTTCAGTCAAGACGCTGGCTACTCCTGAAACTGGTAGCCAACCAACAGAGACAGATTCATCTGAAGTTGAGATGGAGGATGTTTTGTCTGAGGATGGAGAATTCTTAGACGATAAGATTCAAGTAACCCCACCACTCCAACTTACACCAGTCCGACAGTCTCAGAGAAATTCGGGGAAGAAATTCAAGTATGACCCTTTCAACTTCTTCACTTACAAGTTCAAACGTGAGCTAGCGATGATACTTTTGTCTGAAAGTCTCTGCGGTGGATTTTGATGAGTTGTTAGGTTCTTTTGATTTGTAATTTTCTCCATGATGCTGATTAGTTTTCTGTGTATACATTTGCCTCTGTTTCGTTCTCCTTTCTAAAAACTGTAGTTTTCGGTTGATAAGCTTAAGCTATGTAGGTAGTATCAGGTTTTAACAAATTTTCTGTAAATGTATCCCGCAGCTTTGCAGAAACTTCTCCAGAGGTCTCCTCTGATGAAAGTGAAGGCAATAATACATCTGATGAAGATGAGAAACCTCAGTTAAAACCTGAATCTTCAACAAGAGGCCGTGATGAATCTCAAGATGGTACTACAGCATCAGCAAGCAAGTTGCCTACAGAACTTCCGGCTAAAAAGGAAAAACCGAAGTGCAATGACAGTAAGCTCGTTCAAGCTACGGTGGCTAACCTTTTCAAGAAAGCTGAGGAGAAAACAGCTGGAACTTCCAAGGCGAAATCGTCCTCAAAAGCTTAAAGAACTCTCTTCCAGAAGAAACTAGAGGTCTGTTGGTTTTTTTTATACTGGTAGAATGAACATTTTTTAGTTCTTTAAGTTATGTTTGTGTGAGATGGAGAATGAAAAATTGCGACGAGACTGATGAATGATGATTATGTTGCACAAAGCAAGAATTGGATAATGGATTCATCATGCTTAATCGAGTTATGTATAAATCATCTCTGCTCATTTTAATACAACAAAAGCAAACCGTCTCTCATGTATCTATACTGAGTGATCAAGACAATATACCTTTTATCATTTTTTCTTCAAAATTGAAACATCATTACACTTTACTTCTTCAACAGATCCATCACATTGAGCATTAAAAAAAAACTAAGAGGATCCTTGCAGGAACTTGTCGACTCTATGATT
>NC_025687.1:22687555-22688640 GCF_000633955.1 Camelina sativa | reverse complement strand
CCCCACCTGTTACCAAGACCATCTTTTACTACGTTAATGATTATGGCTACACCAAAAAACGCGTAGCACAGCACAAGACAGTCTCTTGGTAGAGACGAGACGCCTTCAACCCCGAGTTTGGCCATACTTCTGTACACAGTAGCAAACGGTGCAGGGTATTCGCTGTTTGGGAGGCCGAGATCATCAAACGCCTTGTAAAAAAGCCAGAACACGCAGGGCGAAACCACGCAGCCGATTGCTGTTCCGATCACTTGGCTCACAAACATGGCCCTTGGAGATGACAATGTTAGGTAACCGGTCTTAAAATCCTGCGTCAGGTCTGAAGCTGTTGATACGATGTTCATCATGACTCCACAAGCTGCCAAGCCTGCCAGAAGACCTCCATGATCAGAACCAGCCCATGCTCCAATTGTAAATATGGCGAGCTTTCCATAGGTTGATGCTAGTGACCAATCAGTGAGTCCAGCTCCATAAGCATTGCAGAAAGCTAAGATAGGAGCAAAGACATAAATGACCAGAATGTAGTACCATCGCAGCTGAGAGAACATGTGAGGGAGTATAGCTGTAGATACTGCAGATATAACCACATAGCCTCCAACGGCAAACCAAGAAGGTATTTGGTCCTTGAGGAAGAATCTTGTTCTGCGTTGGTCGTCATAAGATATCTTTGGGGTCAATGGGGAAGCAGGAGGGTCTTCTTCTTCGCGTTCAAGAGAGGTTCTCGAACCAGCTTTACCTCGGATCTGCGAGACTAGTCCTGAAAGGGTTCGGGTCAACACCTTGCAAAAGTTGTACAAACCATCTCCTAGGATCATAGCAACAGCTATGAACACCTAAACAAGCAAAAGGATAAATGTTTCAGCAGAGGCGGCGTACTAAGAGAGTGAGTGATGGAGGAGTTTACCTTGTAAGCTTGAAGACCGCTCATGCTGCTAGAGTCAGCACTCGAAGGGAACCAATCTCCTTTTCTGGTTTCAATGAGAGGCCACATAAGTCCCCAAGAGAGAATTCCACCCAATAGAAGAGAGATGTTGATTATGTATGGGCATATCATACCAACACCCACATATGTTGCTGAAAAATCA
>NC_025687.1:22684438-22687090 GCF_000633955.1 Camelina sativa | reverse complement strand
CCAGCCCATGCTCCAATTGTGAATATGGCGAGCTTTCCATAGGTTGATGCTAGTGACCAATCAGTGAGTCCAGCTCCATAAGCATTGCAGAAAGCTAAGATAGGAGCAAAGACATAAATGACCAGAATGTAGTACCATCGCAGCTGAGAGAACATGTGAGGGAGTATAGCTGTAGATACTGCAGATATAACCACATAGCCTCCAACGGCAAACCAAGAAGGTATTTGGTCCTTGAGGAAGAATCTTGTTCTGCGTTGGTCGTCATAAGATATCTTTGGGGTCAATGGGGAAGCAGGAGGGTCTTCTTCTTCGCGTTCAAGAGAGGTTCTCGAACCAGCTTTACCTCGGATCTGCGAGACTAGTCCTGAAAGGGTTCGGGTCAACACCTTGCAAAAGTTGTACAAACCATCTCCTAGGATCATAGCAACAGCTATGAACACCTAAACAAGCAAAAGGATAAATGTTTCAGCAGAGGCGGCGTACTAAGAGAGTGAGTGATGGAGGAGTTTACCTTGTAAGCTTGAAGACCGCTCATGCTGCTAGAGTCAGCACTAGAAGGGAACCAATCTCCTTTTCTGGTTTCAATGAGAGGCCACATAAGTCCCCAAGAGAGAATTCCACCCAATAGAAGAGAGATGTTGATTATGTATGGGCATATCATACCAACACCCACATATGTTGCTGAAAAATCAAAGTAGAACCTGTCGAGACAATGAAATCAGCTTATGAGCCAAAGACAAGACAACAAAACGAGTTTATGAGCTAAAAAGACAACGCATCAGGTAATATCATAATGCTTACTTATATTGGTAAGCTTTGAGTCCAAAAGTAGGGAAGCTGTTAAATCCACAATTTTCACCTGCAGTAAAGAACCATTGGAAGAAACCCCAAAAGAAGCTGAAGGAGAAGAATTTCCCCAACACTCGGACTTGTTTCCTAATACAGAGAGCACAAGTCAATAAGCAGAGAACTCAAACATATGGGTTAAATTTACGAAACTAGAAGTCTCATTCATACTTGGCTAGCTTTGCCCCTTGAGGAGTATGAAAACTGTTGATAAGATGAGCAGTTGCAGTGCCACTTGGGTATGGTAGTTTGAAGTCTATTATCATTATCTGCAAACACATATTGGTAACTGTAAGAATTAACATCAGTTGCTAAATCTCTCTTTGGTTTTTCCACAGGAGTAGAAGAAGAAGCAGAATCAAAAAACCTTTCGAAGAGGAACAACAGAGAAGAGGCCAAGAAAGCTGACAACAAAGAGGAAAGCTATAATCCAACCCAAAGAAGGGTCCTTAACGCCACGGAAAGCGTCTCCTGATTGGTCAGCTATTCGTTGGCTCATTGCAAATAGGTAAGTCCCAAATCCTCCTGTTGCAAATTTAACCAGAAAAGAGAGAAAAATAAGGGTCAGGTGAATTATGTGTTGAAGGAAAAAGTCAAAAGACCTCAAAGATTTTGTCTTTTTATAATAAAAAGATCACAACACCAATATTGATTCAAAATTTGACTTATTTTAGATGGAGGGGTTCTGTTTCTATTACCGCTAAAGGCAATGCCTGAGGAAGCAACAACACAAGTCTGAATAACTGTGTTCTCTTGTCTGGTAAAAGGTTGTTTCAAAAGACCAGATTTATGAAGCATCTTAGTCCATGTCTTGACGAAGAAGAACCCCAAAAGACCAGCAGAGACATTAAGGGAAGGGATGATTCCTGTAGTGAGGTTAAGCTTCATCACAATGAAGCTAAACAAAATGCTTAGCGCAAAGCTAACCACAAAAGCCCTAATTGTTAATTGCTTCTTCCACGAAGGAACCTCTCTGCTTTCGAATATCCCTTCCACAGATTCTTCCACTTCCTCTCTGTCTTCTTCTTCTCTTTGGTATTCTCTTCTAACATTCTTGTTACTCTTAACCCTGTCTAATTCAGGACTAAAACGAGTCTCTTGCAACTCATGTTCCTCAATCTGACGATCTCTGTCAGGGGTTAAATCTCCCCTATTCATGGTTTTTCTCTTTAGATCTGCGAAAATGAGAGAGATGGTGAACAAGAAAGAAGAAGAAGAGAAGTAATATATTGTATGTAATAAGGACAAATGAAGATTTTTCAGAGAGAGAGTCAACTTAAGACTTCTTCATCTCTCTCATCAGACAATGGTTTATAGTTTAACTACTTTTTTTTTTGTTGCTTAAGGCTCTTGTTGTCGCTATCTTGTGACTCGTTTCTAAGAAATTGCAACCTATGTATTTTGGTCTTTTTAATAATTTTTTCTGCATTTATTTAAGTATTTAATTACTATATATATATATATGTTACTCCGTCAGTTTCATAAGATCTTTTGAGTAAAAACACACATATTAATAAATAACTACTTTTAAAAAGTTTAATCAATATAAATGTATAATATAAAGCATTAAATAAATCTAAAAGTTATATATAAATTTGAAAACGTTTTATATTCTAAAACAAAAAAATTTCACAAAACATTCTATATTATAAAACGGAAAGAGTACTCTGTAGTTATGTGCATACCACTAAGTGAAAACATATACATACCATAGTTGTTTTTTTAAAGTTTTAACGATTATAAACATACCTACATTTAAAACATGTTTACATCAGATAAATTAAAAGAAAGAGAAATCATGTTCAC
>NC_025687.1:22682397-22684148 GCF_000633955.1 Camelina sativa | reverse complement strand
TCTTCTTCTTCTCTTTGGTATTCTCTTCTAACATTCTTGTTACTCTTAACCCTGTCTAATTCAGGACTAAAACGAGTCTCTTGCAACTCATGTTCCTCAATCTGACGATCTCTGTCAGGGGTTAAATCTCCCCTATTCATGGTTTTCTCTTTAGATCTGCGAAAATGAGAGAGATGGTGAACAAGAAAGAAGAAGAAGAGAAGTAATATTGTATGTAATAAGGACAAATGAAGATTTTTTCAGAGAGAGAGTCAACTTAAGACTTATTCATCTCTGTCATCAGACAATGGTTTAACTACTTTTTTTTTTTCTTTTTTTTTTTTTGTTGCTTAAGGCTCTTGTTGTCGCTATCTGTGTGACTCGTTTCTAAGAAATTGCAACCTATGTATTTTGGTCTTTTTGATAATTTTTTCTCCATTTATTTAAGGATTTAATTACTACATATATGTTACTTCATCAGATATTTTAAGAAAAAACACACATATTAATAAATGATTACTTTAAGAAAATTTAATCAATATAAATATATAATATAAAACATTAAATAAATTTAAAGGTTACATATAAATTTAAAAACGTTTATATTATGAAACAAAAAGTTTCACGAAAACATTATATATTATAAAATGGATCGGAAATACTATGTAGTTATTTGCATACCACTAAGTAAAATATATACATACCATATTACCATGGTTGTTTTTTAGGTTTAAGGATTATAAACATACTTACATTTAGAACATGTTTATATCAAATAAATTAAAAGAAAAAAAAAAGCATGTTCCCTACATGATTGCAAACCATTGTTTTATTTAAAATGTTTTAAGATTTTTTTTTTCTTTTCTGTAAATTCTCATTTCATCCCATAACTTAAATGGACATATTTTCTGTTTTCGAAATTATTTGAGTGCTGCCCATAAAATCCAGTTTCGGATTCCCAATTGTCCACCCCTAACTAAATACTAAGTAAATACAATATTAATTTTTAAAAAATCAATTTCAATTCATAGATAATAATTCTATAATAATTATGAATATATTTAAAATTTTTTTTTTTTAATGAATGTAAAAATATATTCAAACCCAAAAAAGTCCTGTTTACAATAAATGCATCCTTGTTTTAGACTTTAATCAAAAAGGTATAAAAGAGTTGAGAGATATCAGACTAAGAATGAGAAGCAAGCCAGAGTTGAAGCCCGTCCGTGGTATGCTGCTGCAAGGCAAGAAGCTTGTTTCTGATCAATCGATCAAGGAACTGAATGAGCTGAGCTGATGTACTAGGATTGCCTCCATGTCGTCGACGGTTCCGCTCCAACCAAATGGTATGGACTGTGGCTTGAAAAGCAAGGCGTAAGAGAAAACAAACAGTGCCCTTAACATTCGTACCCGAGAGGAGGATCAAGAGCTGCGANAAGGAGGATCAATAGCTGCGAGAGTTGAGTTGAGTAAAATTGAGGGCAGAGGGAACGAGCCATAGCCTGCCAAACACGTGAAGTGTATCCACAGTCAAAAAACAAGTGAGAAACTGTCTCCAGCGGGGCACTGCAGAGGCCACAAGAAGGGTATAGACCCCTGTTCCACTGCAGCATGCGATCCCCGGTGTTGAGTCTCTGACGGATCGCTAGCCATAAAATAAAAGAGTGCTTTGGTATAAAGTATTGAAACCAAACACTCTTATACCAACCCACTTGTGACCCTTCACGACGAAGCTGTAGCCAAGTCTCAGTGGTGGAGAACTGAGAATCATAGGA
>NC_025687.1:22671695-22682087 GCF_000633955.1 Camelina sativa | reverse complement strand
GACGGTTCCGCTCCAACCAAATGGTATGGACTGTGGCTTGAAAAGCAAGGCGTAAGAGAAAACAAACAGTGCCCTTAACATTCGTACCCGAAAGGAGGATCAATAGCTGCGAGAGTTGAGTTGAGTAAAATTGAGGGCAGAGGGAACGAGCCATAGCCTGCCAAACACGTGAAGTGTATCCACAGTCAAAAAACAAGTGAGAAACTGTCTCCAGCGGGGCACTGCAGAATTATCCTCTAATTCCCATCCCAAAATGGCATATTCCTCTAGAGAAAATGATACAAAAAAGTCTCAAAAATAAATAGAAAAGCAATATAAAGCATAAAATAAGATCTATCTAGTATATCTACAACATGTGAGGACCACCACACTTTGTCCAAGTTTACGAATCTCTTTGAAAAGTTGATTGAAGAACAAAATTTAGTCTTCTTTACATGGTACAACAAACAAGACACAACGGCTACTTGATCAAATCTAGCATCATCTACACGTGTTTCTATTGCTCACTCCAACAAAGAAAGCAACAGCAAATAGAAACGAAAAAAAAACAAATCCTTAAAAAACAAAAAAAAAGTTCTGATAACCTTATGCAACCAATCCAATCATGTGTGTGTGTTCATGTTCAAATCGTTTTTAATCTCTATAATTAAGTTTTAATTAAACAAGCAGTGGTCTTACTTTGCAAATCTCAACACTAAAGCCTGAATCCATTAGGAGTAGAAGCCAGGCTCGTTGCTGTTCCGATAACCTATCTTTCTCTGATTTTACTTCCACAAGCTTAGCTTCACCTTCATAACCATTCTCCTTGAACCGCCATAGTAGCAGATCAGGCATTCCACTGCACCAGCTCCTATAGTCTTGAGCTAAATGCCTGCACAGCGATGCTACACACACACCTCCAACACAAGCCACTGCTGCTCTCAGTTCCTCTAATGTAAACCGCTCCCAAGCCACTCCCCTGCACGCTGTTCCACGGTGTGTTTCATATGATATGATTAGTATTTCTTCAGCCATTCCGTTTGCAACTTTCTCGAGCTGAGATTCTATCATTTCCTTCCTGGTTAGATAGAATGATTCAGTCTCTAAGTCCAATGGAGCAGTCTGCACAAGGGGAACAAAAAAGAATCAAATGAGCACTTTCATTTCGTTGCGTGAAACAGGTAGTGAGCTTCATTAACCTGGAAGCGGGTTTGGAAAACACCAGGGACATCGGAAAACAGAATGTCCCACATGAGAAGCCCGAAAATCGTTAACCAGATGCTACTCTCTGTATGAATTCCTTGCCATCCTCCTCCTTCTCCACTATAATACTGTAATGCGAGCTGCTCCACTCCACATTGTTCTCCGTCTTCCCCATAAAACCTGTTTTTCATGCCAACTTCACAATTCAATGATCTCCCTTGAATGGTAACCTGAAATGCAAAATTGGATATTTAAGGGAAAGCTAGGAAGATGAGCTGGATATCTTTTTCTGTATCTTTCTTATCTTTGGAGTAGAACAACAACCTCAGGGATCTTCTTTTCGTCGAGATTTGCAAAGGTGGGAGTTTTCCAGCGTCTTGGAGGTTTTGCCAGACGAAGAATGCGCCTTTGCAAAGCTATTCGTGAACCAGCACGCACCCAAGGATCCAATAGTCCCTGCTCTGCTATTGTAAGGCTTTCATTTGGACGTCCCATATGCTCCAAGTCTGTTGATAACCTGACTGTCCAATATCCTCGTCTCCTGTCACAATTGAAACAACTGAGCAACCGCCTCAGTAGATAAGCTGCTTGGTTGTACCTGCAACCACAGACACAAGTTTCAACACGCAAAAAGACAAAGAGAATCTGAATAAGTCAAAAACAAGATGAGTGTTTTCACATGCCTCTTGTGATTCTCAAGAAAGGAAACTCCTAAAAGAACCACCTTTGAGTAAACCCATGGAGCGGTGAAGCAGTTAAATGCAGCATGGTGCGCAGAATCCAAAGACGAACTGAATATGCGGGTTTCAGAAATCATGATGCATTTCAACACTGTCCGAGAATCCTCACTGTCAAGAGATTCATCCATCAACTGAGCCACTTCAATGGCCTGTAATTGAAGCTTTGAAATATAGTAGACAAACAAGCCTGTTTTTTTTCCAATATAGACAAGTAAACACCTCTTCATATGCTAGAAGCTTTGTCCGATTTGAAAATATTTGCTCTGACTCAATGCATTTGTAACTTGGGTATTTGATAATACCGAGATCCAGTAATACAAAAGAGGATAAATCTTGCTCTCCATTGAGAAAGAAAAGCCTCTGCAACATAAAACCAGATTTATTTCCTATAATATAGTTGATTAATTTCTGCAAGTAAAAATCCAAAATTCACCTCAATACGCCATATGAGAGAGTCTGCTGTACTGGATATCTTAGCACAAAGTCCTGTTTTTTCTAGAATCATTGTTGCTAGATGTATCCTAAAAGTTAACAACAGAATTCAACCTTACAGAGAAACAGAAACTGCGACAAGAGGAAAGAAGCTTCAAAAATCTTATTACAAAGGATTACAAACAAACCTCGTTCCATCATTATAACAAGAGGAAAGTGAATTAATGAGGTCTCTCTTTCTTGAGCCTCGACTGAACACCTACAACACCAATAAAGCATACCAAAATTTCAAGCAAACCAATGAGTGAACTACAACCTTTGGCACCAATAGAGTATTGGCAATACTTCCAATAAACAGAGCAAACATCTCCAAGTTAGTGTGGTCCAACCTTGTTCATAGATAAGATATCACGAAGTTCAGTGACATTAAGCAACTCTATGATCTCTTTCATTTTTTGGAAATCTAGTTCATCTGCGTCCTTCACTGAACTCATAAATCCCCTGACTGAACATCATATAGAGATTAGCCTTTTCTAATATGAAAGTTTAGCAACCAGAATAAGTTCTTGGTGTGTGTCTGAACGTGTTGACAAGCGCATATCATTTACCTGTTAGATCCTTCAGGGCTTGAAGGGAATCAGAAACCTCATGGTATGAAATATTTGATAGTCTAAACCAAGGTCCTGAACAAACATATCCAAACATCTCACAAGATTATCATAAAGCGCATGAGAACTGTAACTTCAGTGATTTAAGCAAGAGTGTTTCTGGGGCAACTACAATATCAAAGAAAGGTATCTGTAAAAATCAGACTAGAGTCTTGACCACCAGAAGGGCAACTAAAAAATTAGCAAAGAATCCAGTTCCAGTTTCCCAGACACAGCAACTGAGACCATATACCTTTCTACAAAACCTAACATCATTCTACATACTGCCCATCAGAATTTAATGACCACTGATGTTTATTCGAAACAAGAGAAAATAAAGTGTTTAGAAGAAAAATAGGTAAGAAAAGGACACTAAGGATGCCCTAATCCTTGTTTTATTTGTTCAACATCGCTTCATAGCAGTTTGTCTAAGAACATCTACAAATAAAGCGAATAAAACTACAATGCGTAATTCAAAAACAAAATCTAATAATGTCTATACCTTTTCGTGTGTAAAGACGGACAAAAAGTCTTTGGCTATCTTTTGAGAGAGAGGGGAAAGATTCTGTAACCAAAACAAGAAACAAGAGTGTATAACAGTAAATCAATTATTCCAACAACATCAAGAAGGAAACCCAAAAAAAAAAAAATCATATGTGAAATACCCAAGAATGCCCTTTCATCGGCTGTTAATAGGTGAGAGCAGCTTCTTAGAACCTCTTGTAGTACAACGTTGAAGTTTAACTGGTATCTTGTTGTTTTATGCGGAAAATGCATTTGATGCTCAACAGCCTGAAGAACTTTATCCCAAATAGGTTTAAAATCTTCATAAAATTCACATTCCTTCCAACCATCAGATGTCATCTTGTGACAAACAACTTTGATCGGAACAGCTTCAGAAGAATTCTTCGGAACAGATGTTATTGTTCCCTGCAAAGAATGTAGAGCTACATCATTTGCACCTGACGCTGTATATCTCAACTTTTCAGCTTATATCAGAGCAAGCACAAGAAGAAGACATATAAATCAATCACCAACCTCAAAATTAAGGTCATACTCATCGATAAGCGGAGACAAGCACTGGGAGATATCTTTAGGTATATACCCAAGCAATTCAGAGTCTGCAGAAACAACCTAGTGTGAAACGACAAATATTATGTTTTTTAGTAGCTAGCAGATAAAGAGACAAGAATTCACACTCAAGAAGACAATAATGTTAAAGGAAAGGACAAAAACCTTTATAGCATTCCGATCCTTGATATTCTCATGATGTCTCAAAAGGCAAATGTTACCCCCAACTTCTAAATTCAGAACATCACTGAACTTCCTACCAACTATAAAGGTGTGAATAGCATCACCATTGGTTTCATCTAAAGTCACAGTTTCCAAAATCTCCTCATTTCTTGGAGAACATGAACCATCATCAACCTTGCAGCAAATAGAGTCACTAGGCTCACTTCTTTGCACCAAATTGAATTCAGAAACTTCAGAATCAAGTACTGGTTGCTGCTGGGTACAGATTACAAGACCATTTTCAGATCGTTTTGGCACTGACCAGAAACTTGACTGAAGAAGAGTGGTCTGAGTTAATCTCCGTTTCTTCCTCGTGGACGGACTCAAATCATCTGAAGGAAGTTGAAAAAGTTTGTTAATTTTCAAAATCCCTAATGAAGAAAGAAAATGAGCATATTAGTCAAAAAATACCAACCAGAGAATTTGCTCGGGTCATCGAGAGGAGCCTGATTCTCCGACGAACGACCACCATCTCCGGCTACTGAGATAAGATCGTCGACCTCGAGATTCAACGAATCCTAGGGGAATTTTTGGGATTAAAGAGAGTTACTTTGATTTTGATACAATTGAGGGAAAAAGATAGATACCGGAGTAGGAATGGAGAGAAGAAGGTGGCGATTGGGTAGAGACCGCCGACGTTTCCCGATCAACCGGAGCAAACTCTCCCGTCCGGTGAGCATTTCACGACGACGTACGCGGGAAAATCTTTAGATTGGCGCTACAGTTTCTCTCTATTTCCATTTTCCTTTACCATTTTAATATTTTGGTCGGAGATTGTTTTTTTTTTTTTTCTTTTTTTCTTCTATTCATTTTTTTTTTTCATTTTTAAATGGTTTTATCTATTTTTCATTGGTTTAAAGAAATAAGAGAACTCTCACTCAGTTATACAACAAATATAACTAAGAAAAAAATTATCTACTCTTGCTTGATTCACTGAAGTTGCAGTTCTTATGCAACTTATGATACTTTTGTGTGTGTTTGGATACATGTTTGTTCAGGGGGGGCCTTGGTTTATACAGGCTATACCAAAATTATAGATAAAAATTTCAACATTTTCAATTGAGGGAAATGGGTTCTCTACATTCATATGCGACGGTTCCTCAGAAAAGAAACAAAGGAAAGAAAAAAGGACGGATTAAAACTGAAGACCGTGTTCACGAGCTGCAGCGGCAAGAGCTTCAATGCGTCCATGGTAAGGGTAGCCACCACGGTCAAAGGCCACCTTTGTGATCCCTTTCTCCAGGCAAGATTTTGCTATCACTTCCCCAACTTTCTTCGCTACCTCCTACTCAATATACCAAAGCATAAAGCATGAACATCAGTATATATATATGGCCAAAGAGAAATCGAGCTAAATGGTAACCACAGAATCATTCTCTAATTGCAAATTCGAAAAAAGAACTTACAATGGTTGGTCCAGAGGTGTAGTCAAACTCTTCAGAGATAGGTTTCTGCTTAGTTGAGGCTGAAGCTAAAGTGTGCATCTTAGTATCATCAATCACTTGAACATAAAGATGCTTGTTTGAACGGAATACGCATAGCCTTGGCCTCTCTGTTGTACCGTTAGCCTATCAACAAAAGTGTAACAACGAGATTCACTCACTTACACACATTAACAAAACTCAATTACATATACATTGCTTCAATTTGTTAATTACAACAACCTGGTTACATTGTGTTCTCAGACTCTAATAAAAACACTCAATTTCATCGCCGATTCTACATTACTCACTATCCTAAACTAGTCTCCTTGTCACAAATTAGAGATTCTAGAACAATCCGGCGATAAAAATTAAAAGAGGGAAGAAACAGAACACCTTCTTACGGATACGAGAATGGCGGGCGGTTCGATCTTCGGTGCTGGTTTTGGTTTTGGATTCGACGACCATGGGCCGAGACTGAATCGAAGACGAAGAAGACGACGACCATGGTTTCAGGAAAACGGCACGGTGTTGAAGTCCGCTACCCAGAAACGTACTGCGGTTAGTAATTAGGCTCACCGACCCACACCCACTCACGCTCGTCATACTTGGTCTCTCTCTCTCTCTCTCTGGCTCGCTCGCTCGCTCGCTCTGCTCTCTAGCTCGGTGTGTATAAAAAAGCTAATCCTTTTCCCTTATCCCCCTTTTTCTTGCAGTCTAATAGATTTGCTTCTTTTATTTTTTGGACCCCTAAGGTTACAAACTTTTTTAATTCTTCTACCATTGTTCTTTAAATGAATTTCTCATCCTTTTGTGTCAATTCTCTCAATTTATAATCTTTTTCCATTTTAATAGATTGGGGCGGATCGAACACATAAAAATAGATAGGGACCAAATGTACAATAAAATTAAAATTTAGGGTCTTTTCGAAATAATTGAACATATCCTCTCCAACATTAAATTTGATTGCTTTTGTTTGAATCCTATTTGCATGTTTCATGAATCATGACTATGTACTAATAGTCTTGTACTAGCTCGTTAGACACTGAGATCGACGGCTAACGGTACAAATACCCTTTTCACTCAATCGCCATCTCTCTACAACTCATAACACAACGTTGTAAGGTTTTAGTACACCCACCATTGCGCTGTATATCAGTATATGACTCATTTTTTTGAACAAACAGGAATCTACTAGAACTAGCCATTATGTTCCTTTGTTCTTTTTTCAGCTTGATCTTCGAGTGAACTTCATCATTGGATTTGGCTTGTTTGAAGATTTGGTGGTTTTCACGACATAAACCATTTCGAGAGTGTTCATGATGATTTTGCTATAATCTAAATCTATAGTAAGACTTTGAGTATTGAAGGTCCTGACATCACTGTGTGTTTTTACCTCTCGTTTTGCGGTTAAACAAAGCTTCTACCGTTGTGGCCTTAGTAGAGGTCTACAACAACTTAGTAGAGCATCACTGGTTTCAGGCTCAATGCGGTTTTGACTCTTGTTGGCTTTCAGGACCTAAACTAACTTAAAAGAGTTAGCTTGAGGATATTGCTAGAATCTATGGCAAGGATGAAGTTCTCTCTTTTTTTTTTTTATTTATTTTTTTTATAAATCAGGAGTGATCCTAAAGGCTTCCTAGGCCCAAAGACTAATCTTCTGGGGTCGGGAGAAACCATGTTAAATTTCGAATCCCCGTGACCAATGCTACTCGAACCCAGGTGGTGGGATTTTTCTCCCTTTACCACTGGACCAAGGCGACTTGGTTAAGGATGAAGTTCTCTATTATTATGCGGTTGAACTAAATTCCAATATTTGTGGCAATAGTGAAACTAAGCACAACAACTTTAACAGTTTCCTTTAGTAAGTGTACAATCTTTCTCTTGATTCATGTATTATTAGACTATTGGAATTATTAGAGTTATTACTGGTAAGTTATAATGGTAAAAGGGTAAGTTTGAGGCAGTAAACTTTATGACCCATCCTAAGGCTCTGTTTTATTTATTTATGTACTCCATATCGATCAACTTTGTAATAGGATCTCTTGGGCAATGGGGTTATGTTTTTATTTTCTATCATTTGGTGGTTTATTGTTCCATCATTTTGAGCTGGCTCATCATGAGATTCCTTGAATAATTCTGTGCATTTATCTCTCAAGTTTATATAAACTCTCTTTAAGATATAATGTCGCATAGCCAAACATGAAAAAGGGTCTTTTAATTTGGTGCAAGTCATTTGATATAAGATGCAAGTTCCAGTAGATTAGAAGATTGCAAACAAGTTACAAACCAAACACTAAGATCAGATGACAACATAATTAATATCTCTACAACAATTTGTGTCCATGACATTGACAGAAAAGGGAAGAAATTTATGGTGAAAATCCAGTGGTGGATCTACGAACAATTGTACATTTATTGATAGCACAAACTCAAATTTTTATTGTATGGCATAATGATCTTTATTAGACTAACCTTTACATAGATCCATGTAGCTCTCAATATTTTACCAGAAAGTAAATATATGCTTTATTTTGGTATATGTAAGCTTTTATAGTATATAGTGTTATACACAGTAGACCAATGATTACTGATCAAACCAATAGTTTTTAGACTCGTGGGCTAGAAATATCTCACTTATGTTGTTTCTGTGTCCTGTATCGAAAAGATGTTGTTATTAAAGGCTTGTACATGAACTTCCAAAATTTTGTAGATGGATTTGACCTTTAAAGGGGGCCATGTTAGGTTGCACAGAAGTGAGGCCAGCTCTCTGATCAGATGTTTGAACATGTTAGGGATGTTAATGAAGATGATGGAGAAGACAAGGCACGTTATAGGAATCATGTTGTCCCACTTTCAATTTATTAAAATTTCACAGCTTATCATTCATCACATTACCTCACACACTGCCTTATACGGCTGTACTTTTTTTTTTTGTTCTCTCTTCTTATTTTTATTTTGGATTCAATCATTGGGGTTTTCCTAAGTTTAAGGGCTGTCACCTTGTTTTATCATTTTAGTATTTTTTGTTTAAGTTTTTGTAATCTTATATGTATATTGTCTGAACACCAATCGTATATGAAGATTGTTGATGTGTTGTTTATGATTATTGTTTCTCACATGTTCTACTATTAAAGGATTAAGATCTGTTGTTATGGCTGGCAAAATAACCAAACATGCCAAACGGGATTGTACTGAACCAAAAGAATCTGTTTAACTTGGTTTGATTTCTTCGAAACTGACTTAACCATAGCAATGAAACCAAGCCAACAATAAAAATGTCATCAAAATTCCATTCAAAGTAGACATTTTTGTAACAAAATATAACACGTAGTAATTTATAGAAAATGCACATAACAGAAAATCACTTCTCTTTTATTTGTCGGCAATCGCCTTTTTAAGCTAGTTTTGGCTCATTCATGCATATTTCCCACCAAACAATAAAAAACGTAGAAACAAATTTAGTCCACTAGAGTGAAAATCATTGTTTCATTGGGGGTTGTTTATAAAATTCCAAAAGATTTATAGCAATCAATGAGCTCAAGTCTAGTGTCTGAATTCTGAAAGGCTATTATTGGATAAGAGAGTGGGGATAACATTATCATCCCCCATTGAGACTTAGAAATATGTTATTGAGATAGTGCAAAGTCTTATAAGCTTTGCATCTTCTAATAAATTAACTACATTGTTATCCTCCACTAGTTATATTTATAAGTATTTCTTATTATACCACTAGTTCGATTCCATCATTCATCTGAGGTTGCGTAAACCGCTTAAAATAATACAAATAAAACCGGAATTGAAGGCCAACAGCAACATGAAAAGATTTCATTCATTTGTTCCAAACTAAAATGAAAAATCTCACCGTGAATTAGATAGATCATCACAGGGATTACTAACATCCGAATCCAAACTAGACTTCGGATAAAAATTCACTAAAATCTAAATTTAAAAAGCCACGACCACATAAAAGATAAGGAGAATCATGATGAGAGACATGGCGGGCTTATACAACATATACACCTAAAAAAAAAAAAAGGGGAAAAAAAAGAAGAGGAAATTGAAAAAGAGGGAAATTTGAATTCCTTTCTCGTTCTTGATTGCAAGAAACTAAAATCAAGAAGTGAGATTGTTTGAAGAGTTTGACTTGTCAAGAATAGACCACATGACGAGGACATCTTCATAACCACAAGCCATGACGTCACCTTGAAGCTCTTGCACGGTTCGTCTCTCGTGCTCTTCTCTCGCCTTTGCGTTTGCGTGGCGGCTATGTGGCGATGATGATTGCTGCGGCTGGTTGAAGAACGTTGCCGCTTTCTTGAATGGTGTTGCGATTGTTTTCTTCCATGAAGCCATTTTTATGCTTTTTTCTTCTTCTTTAGAACTAGATTTTTGTTTTCTTGAAAATAATGCTTCTCTTTTGGAGTTGAATTGAAGACGCTTCCATGTATATTTATACACCACATGTGAACACAAAAACGATCTTTCTAATTTTTTAATAATATTTTATTTAAGGAATTTGTCAATTTAAAAAATATTGGAGAAAGGGAGAGAGAGAGTGGTCAAGAGAGGCAAGATCCGCGATAAGAGCATTCCCATGAACCCATCAATTCGTTTTTCTTATCCTCCCACGTGATCTCTCCTTTGTTCACACACTTACAACAATTTTACCACTTC